>NW_028324234.1:1595000-1597500 GCF_054372755.1 Phalangium opilio
TCGTGGGTTCGAGCCCCACGTTGGGCGCTAAACAAAAATTTTGAGGTTTTCCCGCACACATTCAAACTGGATATACCCGCAATAGATAGCCTATTTACTGAAATTCAATTAAAATGCATGCATACAAGCCCGTCTAGCTCAGTCGATAGAACACGAGACTCTTGATCTCGGGGTCGTGGGTTCGAGCCTCACGTTGGGCGCTAAGTGAATATTCTAAACTTTGCCAGTACACTTATACTCTAGATTCTCGAAAAAGATAGTCCATTTACTAAAATTCATTTAAATTCATGGATACAAGCCCGGCTAGCTCAGTCGGTTGAGCACGAAACTCTTAATCTCGGGGTCGAAGGTTCGAGCCCCACCTTGGGCGCTTAACAACAATTTTGAGGTTTTCCCGTACACTAAAACTAGATATACCCGCTATAGATAACCCATTTACTGAAATTCAATTAAAATGCTTGGATACAAGCCCGACTAGCTCAGTCGGTAGAGCACGAGACTCTTTATCTCGGGGTCGTGGGTTCGAGCCCCAAGTTGGGCGCTAAACAACAATTTTGAGGTTTTCCCGCACACTAAAACTAGATATACCCGCAATAGATAACCCATTTACTGAAATTCAATTAAAATGCTAGGATACAAGCCCGGCTAGCTCAGTCGGTAGAGCACGAGGCTTTTAATCTCGGGGTCGTGGGTTCGAGAACCACGTTGGGCGCTAAGTGACAATTTTAAACTTTGCCAGTACACTTATACTCTAGATTCTCGCAAAAGATTGTTCATTTACTAGAATTCATTTAAAATGCATGGATACAAACGCGGCTAATTCAGTCGGTAGAGCACGAAGCTCTTAATCTCGGGGTCGTGGTGTCGAGCGACACGTTGGGCGCTAAACAAATATTTTGAGGTTTTCCCGTACACTAAAACTAGTGATACCCGCCACAGATAACCCATTCACTGAAATTCAATTAAAATGCTTGGATACAAGTCCGGATAGCTCAGTCGGTAGAGCACGAGACTCTTGTGCTCGGGGTCGTTGGTTCGAGCCCCACGTTGGGCGCTAAACAACAATTTTGAGGTTTTCCCGTACACTAAAACTAGATATACCCGCTATAGATAACCCATTTACTGAAATTCAATTAAAATGCTTGGATACAAGCCCGACTAGCTCAGTCGGTAGAGCACGAGACTCTTTATCTCGGGGTCGTGGGTTCGAGCCCCAAGTTGGGCGCTAAACAACAATTTTGAGGTTTTCCCGTACACTAAAACTAGATATACCCGCAATAGATAACCCATTTACTGAAATTCAATTAAAATGCTAGGATACAAGCCCGGCTAGCTCAGTCGGTAGAGCACGAGGCTCTTAATCTCGGGGTCGTGGGTTCGAGCCCCACGTTGGGCGCTAAGCAACAATTTTGAACTTTGCCAATATACTAAAACTCTAGATTCTCACGAAAGATAGTTCATTTTCTTAAATTAAATTAAAGGATTGTGGTTACAAGCCCGACTAGCTAAGTCGGTGGAGCACGAGGCTCTTGATCTCGGGGTCGTGGGTTCGAGACCCACGTTGGGCGCTAAGCAACAATTTTGAACTTTGCTAATACACTAAAACTCTAGATTCTCGCAAAAGATTGTTCATTTACTAGAATTCATTTAAAATGCATGGATACAAGCGCGGCTAATTCAGTCGGTAGAGCACGAGACTCTTAATCTCGGGGTCGTGGGGTCGAGCGACACGTTGGGCGCGAAACAAATATTTTGAGGTTTTCGCGTACACTAAAACTAGTGATACCCGCCACAGCTAACCCATTCACTGAAATTCAATTAAAATGCTTGGATACAAGCCCGGATAGCTCAGTCGGTAGAGCACGAGACTCTTATGCTCGGCGTCGTGGGTTCGAGCCCCACGTTGGGCGCTAAACAACAATTTTGTGGTTTTCCCTTACACTAAAACTAGATATACCCGCTATAGATAACCCATTTACTGAAATTCAATTAAAATGCTTGGATACAAGCCCGACTAGCTCAGTCGGTAGAGCACGAGACTCTTAATCTCGGGGTCGTGGGTTCGAGCCCCAAGTTGGGCGCTAAACAACAATTTTGAGGTTTTCCCGCACACTAAAACTAGATTTACCCGCAATAGATAACCCATTTACTGAAATTCAATTAAAATGCTTGGATACAAGCCCGGCTAGCTCAGTCGGTAGAGCACGAGGCTCTTAATCTCAGGGTCGTGGGTTCGAGCCCCACGTTGGGCGCTAAACAACAATTTTGAGGTTTTCCCGCACACTAAAACTGGATATACCCGCATTAGATAACCCATTTACTAAAATTCAATTAAAATGCTTGGATACAAGCCCGGCTAGCTCAGTCGGTACAGCACGAGACTCTTGATCTTGGGGTCGTGGGTTCAAGCTCCACGTTGGGCGCTAAGCAACAATTTTGAACTTTTCCAATACACTAAAACTCTAGATTCTCGCAAAAGATAGTTCATTTTCTTAAATTA
>NW_028324234.1:1605000-1607500 GCF_054372755.1 Phalangium opilio
TGTTCATTTAGTGGAATTCATTTAAAATGCCTGGATACAAGCCCGGCTTGCTCAGTCGGTAGAGCACGAGACTCTTAATCTCGGGGTCGTGGGTTCGAGAACCACGGTGGGCGCTACGTGACGATTTTGAACTTTGCCAGTACACTTATACTCTAGATTCTCGAAAAAGAGATTCCATTTACTAAAATTCATTTAAGTACATGGATACAAGCCCGGCTAGCTCAGTCGGTAGAGCAAGAGACTCTTAATCTCGGGTTCGTGGGTTCGAGCCCCAAGTTGGGCGCTAAACAACAATTTTGAGGTTTTCCCGCACACTAAAACTAGATTTACCCGCAATAGATAACCCATTTACTGAAATTCAATTAAAATGCTTGGATACAAGCCCGGCTTGCTCAGTCGGTAGAGCACGAGACTCTTAATCTCGGGGTCGTGGGTTCGAGCCCCACGTTGGGCGCTAATCAACAATTTTGAACTTTGCCAATACACTAAAACTCTAGATTCTCGCAAAAGATTGTTCATTTACTGGAATTCATTTAAAGTGCATGGATACAAGCCCGGCTAGCTCAGTCGGTAGAGCAGAAGACTCTTAATCTCGGGGTCGTGGGTTCGAGCCCCACGTTGGGCGCTAAACATTAATTTTGAGGTTTTCCCGTACACTAAAAGTCGAGATACCCGCAATAGATAACCCATTTACTGAAATACAATTAAAATACATTTATGCAAGCCCGGCTAGCTCAGTCGGTAGAGCACGAGGCTCTTAATCTCGGGGTCGTGGGTTCGAGCCCCGCGTTGGGCGCTAAACAACAATTTTGAGGTTTTTCCCTTACACTAAAACTAGTATACCCGCTATAGATAACCCATTTACTGAAATTCAATTAAAATACATTTATGCAAGCCCGGCTAGCTCAGTCGGTAGAGCACGAGGCTCTTAATCTCGGGGTCGTGGGTTCGAGCCCCACGTTGGGCGCTAATCAACAATTTTGAACTTTGCCAATACTCTAAAACTCTAGATTCTCGCAAAAGATTGTTCATTTAGTGGAATTCATTTAAAATGCCTGGATACAAGCCCGGCTTGCTCAGTCGGTAGAGCACGAGACTCTTAATCTCGGGGTCGTGGGTTCGAGAACCACGTTGGGCGCTACGTGACGATTTTGAACTTTGCCAGTACACTTATACTCTAGATTCTCGAAAAAGAGATTCCATTTACTAAAATTCATTTAAGTACATGGATACAAGCCCGGCTAGCTCAGTCGGTAGAGCACGAGACTCTTAATCTCGGGTTCGTGGGTTCGAGCCCCAAGTTGGGCGCTAAACAACAATTTTGAGGTTTTCCCGCACACTAAAACTAGATTTACCCGCAATAGATAACCCATTTACTGAAATTCAATTAAAATGCTTGGATACAAGCCCGGCTTGCTCAGTCGGTAGAGCACGAGACTCTTAATCTCGGGGTCGTGGGTTCGAGCCCCACGTTGGGCGCTAATCAACAATTTTGAACTTTGCCAATACACTAAAACTCTAGATTCTCGCAAAAGATTGTTCATTTACTGGAATTCATTTAAAGTGCATGGATACAAGCCCGGCTAGCTCAGTCGGTAGAGCAGAAGACTCTTAATCTCGGGGTCGTGGGTTCGAGCCCCACGTTGGGCGCTAAACATTAATTTTGAGGTTTTCCCGTACACTAAAAGTCGAGATACCCGCAATAGATAACCCATTTACTGAAATACAATTAAAATACATTTATGCAAGCCCGGCTAGCTCAGTCGGTAGAGCACGAGGCTCTTAATCTCGGGGTCGTGGGTTCGAGCCCCACGTTGGGCGCTAAACAACAATTTTGAGGTTTTTCCCTTACACTAAAACTAGTATACCCGCTATAGATAACCCATTTACTGAAATTCAATTAAAATACATTTATGCAAGCCCGGCTAGCTCAGTCGGTAGAGCACGAGGCTCTTAATCTCGGGGTCGTGGGTTCGAGCCCCACGTTGGGCGCTAATCAACAATTTTGAACTTTGCCAATACTCTAAAACTCTAGATTCTCGCAAAAGATTGTTCATTTAGTGGAATTCATTTAAAATGCATGGATACAAGCCCGGCTAGCTCAGTCGGTAGAACACTAGACTCTTAATCTCGGGGTCGTGGGGTCGAGCGACACGTTGGGCGCTAAACAAATATTTTGAGGTTTTCCCGTACACTAAAACTAGATATACCTGCAATAGATAACCCATTTACTGAAATTCAATTAAAATGCTTGGATACAAGCCCTGCTTGCTCAGTCGGTAGAGCACGAGACTCTCAATCTCGTGGTCGTGGGTTCGAGCCCCACGTTGGGCGCTAACCAACAATTTTGAACTTTGCCAATACTCTAAAACTCTAGATTCTCGCAAAAGATTGTTCATTTAGTGGAATTCATTTAAATGCATGGATACAGGCCCGGCTAGCTCAGTCGGTAGAGCACGAGACTCTTAATCTCGGGGTCGTGGGTTCGAGCCCCACGTTG
>NW_028324234.1:1612500-1617500 GCF_054372755.1 Phalangium opilio
TTCTCGCAAAAGATTGTTCATTTACTGGAATTCATTTAAAGTGCATGGGTACAAGCCCGGCTAGCTCAGTCGGTAGAGCACGAGACTCTTAATCTCGGGGTCGTGGGTTCGAGCCCCACGTTGGGCGCTAAACATTAATTTTGAGGTTTTCCCGTACACTAAAAGTCGAGATACCCGCAATAGATAACCCATTTACTGAAATTCAATTAAAATACATTTATGCAAGCCCGGCTAGCTCAGTCGGTAGAGCACGAGGCTCTTAATCTCGGGGTCGTGGGTTCGAGCCCCACGTTGGGCGCTAAACAACAATTTTGAGGTTTTTCCCTTACACTAAAACTAGTATACCCGCTATAGATAACCCATTTACTGAAATTCAATTAAAATGCTTGGATTCAAGCTCGACTTGCTCCGTCGGTAGAGCACGAGACTCTTAATCTCGGGGTCGTGGGTTCGAGCCCGAGTTTGGGCGCTAAGCAACAATTTTGAACTTTTCCAATACCCTAAAACTCTAGATTCTCGCAAAAGATTGTTCATTTACTGGAATTCATTTAAAATGCATGGATACAAGCCCGGCTAGCTCAGTCGGTAGAACACTAGACTCTTAATCTCGGGGTCGTGGGGTCGAGCGACACGTTGGGCGCTAAACAAATATTTTGAGGTTTTCCCGTACACTAAAACTAGATATACCTGCAATAGATAACCCATTTACTGAAATTCAATTAAAATGCTTGGATACAAGCCCGGCTTGCTCAGTCGGTAGAGCACGAGACTCTCAATCTCGTGGTCGTGGGTTCGAGCCCCACGTTGGGCGCTAACCAACAATTTTGAACTTTGCCAATACTCTAAAATTCTAGATTCTCGCAAAAGATTGTTCATTTAGTGGAATTCATTTAAAATGCCTGGATACAAGCCCGGCTTGCTCAGTCGGTAGAGCACGAGACTCTTAATCTCGGGGTCGTGGGTTCGAGAACCACCTTGGGCGCTACGTGACAATTTTGAACTTTCCCAGTACACTTATACTCTAGATTCTCGAAGAAGAGATTCCATTTACTAAAATTCATTTAAGTACATGGATACAAGCCCGGCTAGCTCAGTCGGTAGAGCACGAGACTCTTAATCTCGGGGTCATGGGTTCGAGCCCCACGTTGGGCGCTACGTGACGATTTTGAACTTTGCCAGTACACTTATACTCTAGATTCTCGAAGAAGAGATTCCATTTACTAAAATTCATTTCAATACATGGATACAAGCCCGGCTAGCTCAGTCGGTAGAGCACGAGACTCTTAATCTCGGGGTTGTGGGTTCGAGCCCCACGTTGGGCGCTAATCAACAATTTTGAACTTTGCCAATACACTAAAACTCTAGATTCTCGCAAAAGATTGTTCATTTACTGGAATTCATTTAAAGTGCATGGATACAAGCCCGGCTAGCTCAGTCGGTAGAGCACGAGACTCTTAATCTCGGGGTCGTGGGTTCGAGCCCCACGTTGGGCGCTAAACATTAATTTTGAGGTTTTCCCGTACACTAAAAGTCGAGATACCCGCAATAGATAACCCATTTACTGAAATTCAATTAAAATACATTTATGCAAGCCCGGCTAGCTCAGTCGGTAGAGCACGAGGCTCTTAATCTCGGGGTCGTGGGTTCGAGCCCCACGTTGGGCGCTAAACAACGATTTTGAGGTTTTTCCCTTACACTAAAACTAGTATACCCGCTATAGATAACCCATTTACTGAAATTCAATTAAAATGCTTGGATACAAGCTCGACTTTCTCCGTCGGTTGAGCACGAGACTCTCAATCTCGGGGTCGTGGGTTCGAGCCCGAGTTTGGGCGCTAAGCAACAATTTTGAACTTTGCCAATACACTAAAACTCTAGATTCTCGCAAAAGATTGTTCATTTACTGGAATTCATTTAACGTGCATGGATACAAGCCCGGCTAGCTCAGTCGGTACAACACGAGACTCTTAATCTCGGGGTCGTGGGGTCGAGCGACACGTTGGGCGCTAAACAAATATTTTGAGGTTTTCCCGTACACTAAAACTAGATATACCCGCAATAGATAACCAATTTACTGAAATTCAATTAAAATGCTTGGATACAAGCCCGGCTTGCTCAGTCGGTAGAGCACGAGACTCTTAATCTCGGGGTCGTGGGTTCGAGAACCACGTTGGGCGCTACGTGACAATTTTGAACTTTGCCAGTACACTTATACTCTAGATTCTCGAAGAAGAGATTCCATTTACTAAAATTCATTTAAATACATGGATACAAGCCCGGCTAGCTCAGTCGGTAGAGCACGAGACTCTTGATCTTTGGGTCGTGGGTTCAAGCTCCACGTTGGGCGCTAAGCAACAATTTGGAACTTTTCCAATACACTAAAACTCTAGATTCTCGCAAAAGATAGTTCATTTTCTTAAATTAAATTAAAGGATTGTGGTTACAAGCCCGACTAGCTAAGTCGGTGGAGCACGAGACTCTTGATCTCGGGGTCGTGGGTTCGAGCCCCACGTTGGGCGCTAATCAACAATTTTGAACTTTGCCAATACTCTAAAACTCTAGATTCTCGCAAAAGATTGTTCATTTAGTGGAATTCATTTAAATGCATGGTTACAAGCCCGGCTAGCTCAGTCGGTAGAGCACCAGACTCTTAATCTCGGGGTCGTGGGTTCGAGCCCCACGTTGGGCGCTAATCAACAATCTTGAACTTTGCCAATACTCTAAAACTCTAGATTCTCGCAAAAGATTGTTCATTTAGTGGAATTCATTTAAAGTGCATGGATACAAGCCCGGCTTGCTCAGTCGGTAGAGCACGAGACTCTTAATCTCGGGGTCGTGGGTTCGAGAACCACGTTGGGCGCTACGTGACGATTTTGAACTTTGCCAATACACTAAAACTCTAGATTCTCGCAAAAGATTGTTCATTTACTGGAATTCATTTAAAGTGCATGGATACAAGCCCGGCTAGCTCAGTCGGTAGAGCACGAGACTCTTAATCTCGGGGTCGTGGGTTCGAGCCCCACGTTGGGCGCTAAACATTAATTTTGAGGTTTTCCCGTACACTAAAAGTCGAGATACCCGCAATAGATAACCCATTTACTGAAATTCAATTAAAATACATTTATGCAAGCCCGGCTAGCTCAGTCGGTAGAGCACGAGGCTCTTAATCTCGGGGTCGTGGGTTCGAGCCCCACGTTGGGCGCTAAACAACAATTTTGAGGTTTTTCCCTTACACTAAAACTAGTATACCCGCTATAGATAACCCATTTACTGAAATTCAATTAAAATGCTTTGATTCAAGCTCGACTTGCTCCGTCGGTAGAGCACGAGACTCTTAATCTCGGGGTCGTGGGTTCGAGCCCGAGTTTGGGCGCTAAGCAACAATTTTGAACTTTTCCAATACCCTAAAACTCTAGATTCTCGCAAAAGATTGTTCATTTACTGGAATTCATTTAAAATGCATGGATACAAGCCCGGCTAGCTCAGTCGGTAGAACACTAGCCTCTTAATCTCGGGGTCGTGGGGTCGAGCGACACGTTGGGCGCTAAACAAATATTTTGAGGTTTTCCCGTACACTAAAACTAGATATACCTGCAATAGATAACCCATTTACTGAAATTCAATTAAAATGCTTGGATACAAGCCCGGCTTGCTCAGTCGGTAGAGCACGAGACTCTCAATCTCGTGGTCGTGGGTTCGAGCCCCACGTTGGGCGCTAACCAACAATTTTGAACTTTGCCAATACTCTAAAACTCTAGATTCTCGCAAAAGATTGTTCATTTAGTGGAATTCATTTAATTGCATGGATACAGGCCCGGCTAGCTCAGTCGGTAGAGCACGAGACTCTTAATCTCGGGGTCGTGGGTTCGAGCCCCACGTTGGGCGCTAATCAACAATTTTGAACTTTGCCAATACTCTAAAACTCTAGATTCTCGCAAAAGATTGTTCATTTAGTGGAATTCATTTAAAATGCCTGGATACAAGCCCGGCTTGCTCAGTCGGTAGAGCACGAGACTCTTAATCTCGGGGTCATGGGTTCGAGCCCCACGTTGGGCGCTACGTGACGATTTTGAACTTTGCCAGTACACTTATACTCTAGATTCTCGAAGAAGAGATTCCATTTACTAAAATTCATTTCAATACATGGATACAAGCCCGGCTAGCTCAGTCGGTAGAGCACGAGACTCTTAATCTCGGGGTTGTGGGTTCGAGCCCCACGTTGGGCGCTAATCAACAATTTTGAACTTTGCCAATACACTAAAACTCTAGATTCTCGCAAAAGATTGTTCATTTACTGGAATTCATTTAAAGTGCATGGATACAAGCCCGGCTAGTTCAGTCGGTAGAGCACGAGACTCTTAATCTCGGGGTCGTGGGTTCGAGCCCCACGTTGGGCGCTAAACATTAATTTTGAGGTTTTCCCGTACACTAAAAGTCGAGATACCCGCAATAGATAACCCATTTACTGAAATTCAATTAAAATACATTTATGCAAGCCCGGCTAGCTCAGTCGGTAGAGCACGAGGCTCTTAATCTCGGGGTCGTGGGTTCGAGCCCCACGTTGGGCGCTAAGCAACGATTTTGAGGTTTTTCCCTTACACTAAAACTAGTATACCCGCTATAGATAACCCATATACTGAAATTCAATTAAAATGCTTGGATACAAGCTCGACTTTCTCCGTCGGTAGAGCACGAGACTCTCAATCTCGGGGTCGTGGGTTCGAGCCCGAGTTTGGGCGCTAAGCAACAATTTTGAACTTTGCCAATACACTAAAACTCTAGATTCTCGCAAAAGATTGTTCATTTACTGGAATTCATTTAACGTGCATGGATACAAGCCCGGCTAGCTCAGTCGGTAGAACACGAGACTCTTAATCTCGGGGTCGTGGGGTCGAGCGACACGTTGGGCGCTAAACAAATATCTTGAGGTTTTCCCGTACACTAAAACTAGATATACCCGCAATAGATAACCAATTTACTGAAATTCAATTAAAATGCTT
>NW_028324234.1:1620000-1625000 GCF_054372755.1 Phalangium opilio
TACACTAAAACACGACATACCCGCATTAGATAACCCATTTACTAAAATTCAATTAAAATGCTTGGATACAAGCCCGGCTAGCTCAGTCGGTAGAGCACGAGACTCTTGATCTTGGGGTCGTGGGTTCAAGCTCCACGTTGGGCGCTAAGCAACAATTTGGAACTTTTCCAATACACTAAAACTCTAGATTCTCGCAAAAGATTGTTCATTTAGTGGAATTCATTTAAATGCATGGTTACAAGCCCGGCTAGCTCAGTCGGTAGAGCACGAGACTCTTAATCTCGGGGTCGTGGGTTCGAGAACCACGTTGGGCGCTACGTGACGATTTTGAACTTTGCCAGTACACTTATACTCTAGATTCTCGAAGAAGAGATTCCATTTACTAAAATTCATTTCAATACATGGATACAAGCCCGGCTAGCTCAGTCGGTAGAGCACGAGACTCTTAATCTCGGGGTTGTGGGTTCGAGCCCCACGTTGGGCGCTAATCAACAATTTTGAACTTTGCCAATACACTAAAACTCTAGATTCTCGCAAAAGATTGTTCATTTACTGGAATTCATTTAAAGTGCATGGATACAAGCCCGGCTAGCTCAGTCGGTAGAGCACGAGACTCTTAATCTCGGGGTCGTGGGTTCGAGCCCCACGTTGGGCGCTAAACATTAATTTTGAGGTTTTCCCGTACACTAAAAGTCGAGATACCCGCAATAGATAACCCATTTACTGAAATTCAATTAAAATACATTTATGCAAGCCCGGCTAGCTCAGTCGGTAGAGCACGAGGCTCTTAATCTCGGGGTCGTGGGTTCGAGCCCCACGTTGGGCGCTAAACAACAATTTTGAGGTTTTTCCCTTACACTAAAACTAGTATACCCGCTATAGATAACCCATTTACTGAAATTCAATTAAAATGCTTGGATTCAAGCTCGACTTGCTCCGTCGGTAGAGCACGAGACTCTTAATCTCGGGGTCGTGGGTTCGAGCCCGAGTTTGGGCGCTAAGCAACAATTTTGAACTTTTCCAATACCCTAAAACTCTAGATTCTCGCAAAAGATTGTTCATTTACTGGAATTCATTTAAAATGCATGGATACAAGCCCGGCTAGCTCAGTCGGTAGAACACTAGACTCTTAATCTCGGGGTCGTGGGGTCGAGCGACACGTTGGGCGCTAAACAAATATTTTGAGGTTTTCCCGTACACTAAAACTAGATATACCTGCAATAGATAACCCATTTACTGAAATTCAATTAAAATGCTTGGATACAAGCCCGGCTTGCTCAGTCGGTAGAGCACGAGACTCTCAATCTCGTGGTCGTGGGTTCGAGCCCCACGTTGGGCGCTAACCAACAATTTTGAACTTTGCCAATACTCTAAAACTCTAGATTCTCGCAAAAGATTGTTCATTTAGTGGAATTCATTTAAATGCATGGATACAGGCCCGGGTAGCTCAGTCGGTAGAGCACGAGACTCTTAATCTCGGGGTCGTGGGTTCGAGCTCCACGTTGGGCGCTAATCAACAATTTTGGACTTTGCCAATACACTAAAACTCTAGATTCTCGCAAAAGATTGTTCATTTAGTGGAATTCATTTAAAATGCCTGGATACAAGCCCGGCTTGCTCAGTCGGTAGAGCACGAGACTCTTAATCTCGGGGTCGTGGGTTCGAGAACCACCTTGGGCGCCACGTGACAATTTTGAACTTTCCCAGTACACTTATACTCTAGATTCTCGAAGAAGAGATTCCATTTACTAAAATTCATTTAAGTACATGGATACAAGCCCGGCTAGCTCAGTCGGTAGAGCACGAGACTCTTAATCTCGGGGTCGTGGGTTCGAGCCCCACGTTGGGCGCTACGTGACGATTTTGAACTTTGCCAGTACACTTATACTCTAGATTCTCGAAGAAGAGATTCCATTTACTAAAATTCATTTCAATACATGGATACAAGCCCGGCTAGCTCAGTCGGTAGAGCACGAGACTCTTAATCTCGGGGTTGTGGGTTCGAGCCCCACGTTGGGCGCTAATCAACAATTTTGAACTTTGCCAATACACTAAAACTCTAGATTCTCGCAAAAGATTGTTCATTTACTGGAATTCATTTAAAGTGCATGGATACAAGCCCGGCTAGCTCAGTCGGTAGAGCACGAGACTCTTAATCTCGGGGTCGTGGGTTCGAGCCCCACGTTGGGCGCTAAACATTAATTTTGAGGTTTTCCCGTACACTAAAAGTCGAGATACCCGCAATAGATAACCCATTTACTGAAATTCAATTAAAATACATTTATGCAAGCCCGGCTAGCTCAGTCGGTAGAGCACGAGGCACTTAATCTCGGGGTCGTGGGTTCGAGCCCCACGTTGGGCGCTAAACAACGATTTTGAGGTTTTTCCCTTACACTAAAACTAGTATACCCGCTATAGATAACCCATTTACTGAAATTCAATTAAAATGCTTGGATACAAGCTCGACTTTCTCCGTCGGTAGAGCACGAGACTCTCAATCTCGGGGTCGTGGGTTCGAGCCCGAGTTTGGGCGCTAAGCAACAATTTTGAACTTTGCCAATACACTAAAACTCTAGATTCTCGCAAAAGATTGTTCATTTACTGGAATTCATTTAACGTGCATGGATACAAGCCCGGCTAGCTCAGTCGGTAGAACACGAGACTCTTAATCTCGGGGTCGTGGGGTCGAGCGACACGTTGGGCGCTAAACAAATATTTTGAGGTTTTCCCGTACACTAAAACTAGATATACCCGCAATAGATAACCAATTTACTGAAATTCAATTAAAATGCTTGGATACAAGCCCGGCTTGCTCAGTCGGTAGAGCACGAGACTCTTAATCTCGGGGTCGTGGGTTCGAGAACCACGTTGGGCGCTACGTGACAATTTTGAACTTTGCCAGTACACTTATACTCTAGATTCTCGAAGAAGAGATTCCATTTACTAAAATTCATTTAAATACATGGATACAAGCCCGGCTAGCTCAGTCGGTAGAGCACGAGACTCTTAATCTCGGGGTCGTGGGTTCGAGAACCACGTTGGGCGCTACGTGACAATTTTGAACTTTGCCAGTACACTTATACTCTAGATTCTCGAAGAAGAGATTCCATTTACTAAAATTCATTTAAATACATGGATACAAGCCCGGCTAGCTCAGTCGGTAGAGCACGAGACTCTTAATCTCGGGGTCGTGCGTTCGAGCCCCACGTTGGGCGCTAATCAACAATTTTGAACTTTGCCAATACACTAAAACTCTAGATTCTCGCAAAAGATTGTTCATTTACTGGAATTCATTTAAAGTGCATGGACACAAGCCCGGCTAGCTCAGTCGGTAGAGCACGAGACTCTTAATCTCGGGGTCGTGGGTTCGAGCACCACGTTGGGCGCTAAACATTAATTTTGAGGTTTTCCCGTACACTAAAAGTCGAGATACCCCCAATAGATAACCCATTTACTGAAATTCAATTAAAATACATTTATAAAAGCCCGGCTAGCTCAGTCGGTAGAGCACGAGGGTCTTAATCTCGGGGTCGTGGGTTCGAGCCCCACGTTGGGCGCTAAACAACAATTTTGAGGTTTTTCCCTTACACTAAAACTAGTATACCCGCAATAGATAACCCATTTACTGAAATTCAATTAAAATGCTTGGATACAAGCTCGACTTGCTCCGTCGGTAGAGCACGAGACTCTTAATCTCGGGGTCCTGGGTTCGAGCCCCACGTTGGGCGCTACGTGACAATTTTGAACTTTGCCAATACACTAAAACTCTAGATTCTCGCAAAAGATTGTTCATTTACTGGAATTCATTTAAAATGCATGGATACAAGCCCGGCTAGCTCAGCCGGTAGAGCACGAGACTCTTAATCTCGAGGTCCGTGGGTTCGAGCCCCACGTTCGGCGCTAATCAACAATTTTGAACTTTGCCAATACACTAAAACTCTAGATTCTCGCAAAAGATTGTTCATTTACTGGAATTCATTTAACGTGCATGGATACAAGCTCGGCTAGCTTTGTCGGTAGAGCACGAGACTCTTAATCTCGGGGTCCTGGGTTCGAGCCCCACGTTGGGCGCTACGTGACAATTTTGAACTTTGCCAGTACACTTATACTCTAGATTCTCGAAAAAGAGAGTCCATTTACTAAAATTCATTTAAATACATGGATACAAGCCCGGCTAGCTCAGTCGGTAGAGCACGAGACTCTTAATCTCGGGGTCGTGGGTTCAAGCCCCACGTTGGGCGCTACACAACAATTTTGAGGTTTTTCCCTTACACTAAAACTAGTATACCCGCATTTAAAATGCATGGATACAAGCCCGGCTAGCTCAGTCGGTAGAGCACGAGACTCTTAATCTCGGGGTCCTGGGTTCGAGTCCCACGTTGGGCGCTAATCAACAATTTTGAACTTTGCCAATACTCTAAAACTCTAGATTCTCGCAAAAGATTGTTCATTTAGTGGAATTCATTTAAAATGCTTGGATACAAGCCCGGCTTGCTCAGTCGGTAGAGCACGAGACTCTTAATCTCGGGGTCGTGGGTTCGAGCACCACGTTGGGCGCTAAACATTAATTTTGAGGTTTTCCCGTACACTAAAAGTCGAGATACCCGCAATAGATAACCCATTTACTGAAATTCAATTAAAATACATTTATACAAGCCCGGCTAGCTCAGTCGGTAGAGCACGAGGGTCTTAATCTCGGGGTCGTGGGTTCGAGCCCCACGTTGGGCGCTAAACAACAATTTTGAGGTTTTTCCCTTACACTAAAACTAGTATACCCGCAATAGATAACCCATTTACTGAAATTCAATTAAAATGCTTGGATACAAGCTCGACTTGCTCCGTCGGTAGAGCACGAGACTCTTAATCTCGGGGTCGTGGGTTCGAGCCCGAGTTTGGGCGCTAAGCAACAATTTTGAACTTTGCCAATACACTAAAACTCTAGATTCTCGCAAAAGATTGTTCATTTACTGGAATTCATTTAAAATGCATGGATACAAGCC
>NW_028324234.1:1645000-1660000 GCF_054372755.1 Phalangium opilio
CTTGGGGTCGTGGGTTCGAGCCCCACGTTGGGCGCTAATCAACAATTTTGAACTTTGCCAATACACTAAAACCCTAGATTCTCGCAAAAGATTGTTCATTTACTGGAATTCATTTAAAGTGCATGGATACAAGCCCGGCTAGCTCAGTCGGTAGAGCACGAGACTCTTAATCTCGGGGCCGTGGGTTCGAGCCCCACGTTGGGCGCTAAGCAACAAGTTTGAACTTTGCCAATACACTAAAACTCTAGATTCTCGCAAAAGATTGTTCATTTACTGGAATTCATTTAAAGTGCATGGGTACAAGCCCGGCTAGCTCAGTCGGTAGAGCACGAGACTCTTAATCTCGGGGTCGTGGGTTCGAGCCCCACGTTGGGCGCTACGTGACAATTTTGAACTTTGCCAGTACACTTATACTCTATATTCTCGAAAAAGAGAGTCCATTTACTAAAATTCGTTTAAATGCATGGATACAAGCCCGGCTAGCTCAGTCGGTAGAGCACGAGACTCTTAATCTCGGGGTCGTGGGTTCGAGCCCCACGTTGGGCGCTACGTGACAATTTTGAACTTTGCCAGTACAGTTATACTCTAGATTCTCGAAAAAGAGAGTCCATTTACTAAAATTCGTTTAAATGCATGGATACAAGCCCGGCTAGCTCAGTCGGTAGAGCACGAGACTCTTAATCTTGGGGTCGTGGGTTCGAGCCCCACGTTGGGCGCTAATCAACAATTTTGAACTTTGCCAATACACTAAAACTCTAGATTCTTGCAAAAGATTGTTCATTTACTGGAATTCATTTAAAATGCACAAATACAAGCCCGGCTAGATCAGTCGGTAGAGCACGAGACTCTTAATCTCGGGGTCGTGGGTTCGAGCCCCACGTTGGGCGCTAATCAACAATTTTGGACTTTAACAGTACACTAAAACTCTAGATTCTCGCAAAAGATTGTTCATTTACTGGAATTCATTTAAAGTGCATGGATACAAGCCCGGCTAGCTCAGTCGGTAGAGCACGAGACTCTTAATCTCGGGGCCGTGGGTTCGAGCCCCACGTTGGGCGCTAAGCAACAAGTTTGAACTTTGCCAATACACTAAAACTCTAGATTCTCGCAAAAGATTGTTCATTTACTGGAATTCATTTAAAGTGCATGGGTACAAGCCCGGCTAGCTCAGTCGGTAGAGCACGAGACTCTTCATCTCGGGGTCGTGGGTTCGAGCCCCACGTTGGGCGCTAATCAACAATTTTGGACTTTGCCAATACACTAAAACTCTAGATTCTCGCAAAAGATTGTTCATTTACTGGAATTCATTTAAAGTGCATGGATACAAGCCCGGCTAGCTCAGTCGGTAGAGCACGAGAGTCTTAATCTCGGGGTCGTGGGTTCGAGCCCAACGTTGGGCGCTAGTCACAAATTTTGAACTTTGCCAATACACTAAAACTCTAGATTCTCGCAAAAGATTGTTCATTTACTGGAATTCATTTAAAGTGCATGGATACAAGCCCGGCTAGCTCAGTCGGTAGAGCACGAGACTCTTAATCTCGGGGTCGTGGGTTCGAGCTCCACGTTGGGCGCAACGTGACAATTTTGAACTTTGCCAGTACACTTATACTCTAGATTCTCGAAAAAGAGAGTCCATTTACTAAAATTCGTTTAAATGCATGGATACAAGCCCGGCTAGCTCAGTCGGTAGAGCACGAGACTCTTAATCTTGGGGTCGTGGGTTCGAGCCCCACGTTGGGCGCTAATCAACAATTTTGAACTTTGCCAATACACTAAAACTCTAGATTCTCGAAAAGATTGTTCATTTACTGGAATTCATTTAAAGTGCATGGATACAAGCCCGGCTAGCTCAGTCGGTAGAGCACGAGACTCTTAATCTCGGGGTCGTGGGTTCGAGCTCCACGTTGGGCGCAACGTGACAATTTTGAACTTTGCCAGTACACTTATACTCTAGATTCTCGAAAAAGAGAGTCCATTTACTAAAATTCGTTTAAATGCATGGATACAAGCCCGGCTAGCTCAGTCGGTAGAGCACGAGACTCTTAATCTTGGGGTCGTGGGTTCGAGCCCCACGTTGGGCGCTAATCAACAATTTTGAACTTTGCCAATACACTAAAACTCTAGATTCTCGCAAAAGATTGTTCATTTACTGGAATTCATTTAAAATGCATGAATACAAGCCCGGCTAGCTCAGTCGGTAGAGCACGAGACACTTCATCGCGGGGTCGTGGGTTCGAGCCCCACGTTGGGCGCTATTCAACAATTTTGGACTTTGCCAATACACTAAAACTCTAGATTCTCGCAAAAGATTGTTCATTTACTGGAATTCATTTAAAGTGCGTGGATACAAGCCCGGCTAGCTCAGTCGGTAGAGCACGAGACTCGTAATCTCGGGGTCGTGGGTTCGAGCCCCACGTTGGGCGCTAATCAACAATTTTGAACTTTGCCAATACACTAAAACTCTAGATTCTCGCAAAAGATTGTTCATTTACTGGAATTAATTTAAAATGCATGAATACAAGCCCGGCTAGCTCAGTCGGTAGAGCACGAGACTCTTAATCTCGGGGTCGTGGGTTCGAGCCACACGTTGGGCGCTACGTGACGATTTTGAACTTTGCCAGTACACTTATACTCTAGATTCTCGAAAAAGAGAGTCCATTTACTAAAATTCATTTAAATACATGGATACAAGCCCGGCTAGCTCAGTCGGTAGAGCACGAGACTCTTAATCTCGGGGTCGTGGGTTTGAGCTCCACGTTGGGCGCTAATCAACAATTTTGAACTTTGCCAATACACTAAAACTCTAGATTCTCGCAAAAGATTGTTCATTTAATGGAATTCATTTAAAATGAACAAAAACAAGCCCGGCTAGCTCAGTCGGTAGAGCACGAGACTCTTAATCTCGGGGTCGTGGGTTCGAGTCCCACGTTGGGCGCTATTCAACAATTTTGGACTTTGCCAATACACTAAAACTCTAGATTCTCGCAAAAGATTGTTCATTTACTGGAATTCATTTAAAGTGCGTGGATACAAGCCCGGCTAGCTCAGTCGGTAGAGCACGAGACTCGTAATCTCGGGGTCGTGGGTTCGAGCCCCACGTTGGGCGCTAATCAACAATTTTGAACTTTGCCAATACACTAAAACTCTAGATTCTCGCAAAAGATTGTTCATTTACTGGAATTAATTTAAAATGCATGAATACAAGCCCGGCTAGCTCAGTCGGTAGAGCACGAGACTCTTAATCTCGGGGTCGTGGTTTCGAGCCACACGTTGGGCGCTACGTGACGATTTTGAACTTTGCCAGTACACTTATACTCTAGATTCTCGAAAAAGAGAGTCCATTTACTAAAATTCATTTAAATACATGGATACAAGCCCGGCTAGCTCAGTCGGTAGAGCACGAGACTCTTAATCTCGGGGTCGTGGGTTTGAGCTCCACGTTGGGCGCTAATCAACAATTTTGAACTTTGCCAATACACTAAAACTCTAGATTCTCGCAAAAGATTGTTCATTTAATGGAATTCATTTAAAATGAACAAAAACAAGCCCGGCTAGCTCAGTCGGTAGAGCACGAGACTCTTAATCTCGGGGTCGTGGGTTCGAGTCCCACGTTGGGCGCTAATCAACAATTTTGGACTTTGCCAATACACTAAAACTCTAGATTCTCGCAAAAGATTGTTTATTTACTGGAATTCATTTAAAGTGCATGGATACAAGCCCGGCTAGCTTAGTCGGTAGAGCACGAGACTCTTAATCTCGGGGTCGTGGGTTCGAGCCCCACGTTGGGCGCTAATCAACAATTTTGAACTTTGCCAATACACTAAAACTCTAGATTCTCGCAAAAGATTGTTCATTTACTGGAATTCATTTAAAGTGCATGGATACAAGCCCGGCTAGCTCAGTCGGTAGAGCACGAGACTCTTAATCTCGGGGTCATGGGTTCGAGCTCCACGTTGGGCGCTACGTGACAATTTTGAACTGTGCCAGTACACTTATACTCTAGATTCTCGAAAAAGAGAGTCCATTTACTAAAATTCGTTTAAATGCATGGATACAAGCCCGGCTAGCTCAGTCGGTAGAGCACGAGACTCTTAATCTTGGGGTCGTGGGTTCGAGCCCCACGTTGGGCGCTAATCAACAATTTTGAACTTTGCCAATACACTAAAACTCTAGATTCTTGCAAAAGATTGTTCATTTACTGGAATTCATTTAAAATGCACAAATACAAGCCCGGCTAGATCAGTCGGTAGAGCACGAGACTCTTAATCTCGGGGTCGTGGGTTCGAGCCCCACGTTGGGCGCTAATCAACAATTTTGGACTTTAACAGTACACTAAAACTCTAGATTCTCGCAAAAGATTGTTCATTTACTGGAATTCATTTAAAGTGCATGGATACAAGCCCGGCTAGCTCAGTCGGTAGAGCACGAGACTCTTAATCTCGGGGCCGTGGGTTCGAGCCCCACGTTGGGCGCTAAGCAACAAGTTTGAACTTTGCCAATACACTAAAACTCTAGATTCTCGCAAAAGATTGTTCATTTACTGGAATTCATTTAAAGTGCATGGGTACAAGCCCGGCTAGCTCAGTCGGTAGAGCACGAGACTCTTCATCTCGGGGTCGTGGGTTCGAGCCCCACGTTGGGCGCTAATCAACAATTTTGGACTTTGCCAATACACTAAAACTCTAGATTCTCGCAAAAGATTGTTCATTTACTGGAATTCATTTAAAGTGCATGGATACAAGCCCGGCTAGCTCAGTCGGTAGAGCACGAGACTCTTAATCTCGGGGTCGTGGGTTCGAGCTCCACGTTGGGCGCAACGTGACAATTTTGAACTTTGCCAGTACACTTATACTCTAGATTCTCGAAAAAGAGAGTCCATTTACTAAAATTCGTTTAAATGCATGGATACAAGCCCGGCTAGCTCAGTCGGTAGAGCACGAGACTCTTAATCTTGGGGTCGTGGGTTCGAGCCCCACGTTGGGCGCTAATCAACAATTTTGAACTTTGCCAATACACTAAAACTCTAGATTCTCGCAAAAGATTGTTCATTTACTGGAATTCATTTAAAATGCATGAATACAAGCCCGGCTAGCTCAGTCGGTAGAGCACGAGACACTTCATCGCGGGGTCGTGGGTTCGAGCCCCACGTTGGGCGCTATTCAACAATTTTGGACTTTGCCAATACACTAAAACTCTAGATTCTCGCAAAAGATTGTTCATTTACTGGAATTCATTTAAAGTGCGTGGATACAAGCCCGGCTAGCTCAGTCGGTAGAGCACGAGACTCGTAATCTCGGGGTCGTGGGTTCGAGCCCCACGTTGGGCGCTAATCAACAATTTTGAACTTTGCCAATACACTAAAACTCTAGATTCTCGCAAAAGATTGTTCATTTACTGGAATTAATTTAAAATGCATGAATACAAGCCCGGCTAGCTCAGTCGGTAGAGCACGAGACTCTTAATCTCGGGGTCGTGGGTTCGAGCCACACGTTGGGCGCTACGTGACGATTTTGAACTTTGCCAGTACACTTATACTCTAGATTCTCGAAAAAGAGAGTCCATTTACTAAAATTCATTTAAATACATGGATACAAGCCCGGCTAGCTCAGTCGGTAGAGCACGAGACTCTTAATCTCGGGGTCGTGGGTTTGAGCTCCACGTTGGGCGCTAATCAACAATTTTGAACTTTGCCAATACACTAAAACTCTAGATTCTCGCAAAAGATTGTTCATTTAATGGAATTCATTTAAAATGAACAAAAACAAGCCCGGCTAGCTCAGTCGGTAGAGCACGAGACTCTTAATCTCGGGGTCGTGGGTTCGAGTCCCACGTTGGACGCTAATCAACAATTTTGGACTTTGCCAATACACTAAAACTCTAGATTCTCGCAAAAGATTGTTTATTTACTGGAATTCATTTAAAGTGCATGGATACAAGCCCGGCTAGCTTAGTCGGTAGAGCACGAGACTCTTAATCTCGGGGTCGTGGGTTCGAGCCCCACGTTGGGCGCTAATCAACAATTTTGAACTTTGCCAATACACTAAAACTCTAGATTCTCGCAAAAGATTGTTCATTTACTGGAATTCATTTAAAGTGCATGGATACAAGCCCGGCTAGCTCAGTCGGTAGAGCACGAGACTCTTAATCTCGGGGTCATGGGTTCGAGCTCCACGTTGGGCGCTACGTGACAATTTTGAACTGTGCCAGTACACTTATACTCTAGATTCTCGAAAAAGAGAGTCCATTTACTAAAATTCGTTTAAATGCATGGATACAAGCCCGGCTAGCTCAGTCGGTAGAGCACGAGACTCTTAATCTTGGGGTCGTGGGTTCGAGCCCCACGTTGGGCGCTAATCAACAATTTTGAACTTTGCCAATACACTAAAACTCTAGATTCTCGCAAAAGATTGTTCATTTACTGGAATTCATTTAAAATGCATGAATACAAGCTAGGCTAGCTCAGTCGGTAGAGCACGAGACTCTTAATCTCGGGGTCGTGGGTTCGAGTCCCACGTTGGGCGCTAATCAACAATTTTGGACTTTGCCAATACACTAAAACTCTAGATTCTCGCAAAAGATTGTTTATTTACTGGAATTCATTTAAAGTGCATGGATACAAGCCCGGCTAGCTTAGTCGGTAGAGCACGAGACTCTTAATCTCGGGGTCGTGGGTTCGAGCCCCACGTTGGGCGCTAATCAACAATTTTGAACTTTGCCAATACACTAAAACTCTAGATTCTCGCAAAAGATTGTTCATTTACTGGAATTCATTTAAAATGCATGAATACAAGCCCGGCTAGCTCAGTCGGTAGAGCACGAGACTCTTAATCTCGGGGTCGTGGGTTCGAGCTCCACGTTGGGCGCTACGTGACAATTTTGAACTTTGCCAGTACACTTATTCTCTAGATTCTCGAAAAAGAGAATCCATTTACTAAAATTCGTTTAAATGCATGGATACAAGCCCGGCTAGCTCAGTCGGTAGAGCACGAGACTCTTAATCTTGGGGTCGTGGGTTCGAGCCCCACGTTGGGCGCTAATCAACAATTTTGAACTTTGCCAATACACTAAAACTCTAGATTCTCGCAAAAGATTGTTCATTTACTGGAATTCATTTAAAATGCATGAATACAAGCCCGGCTAGCTCAGTCGGTAGAGCACGAGACTCTTAATCTTGGGGTCGTGGGTTCGAGCCCCACGTTGGGCGCTAATCAACAATTTTGAACTTTGCCAATACACTAAAACTCTAGATTCTCGCAAAAGATTGTTCATTTACTGGAATTCATTTAAAATGCATGAATACAAGCCCGGCTAGCTCAGTCGGTAGAGCACGAGACTCTTAATCTCGGGGTCGAGGGTTCGAGCCACACGTTGGGCGCTACGTGACAATTTTGAACTTTGCCAGTACACTTATACTCTAGATTCTCGAAAAAGAGAGTCCATTTAGTAAAATTCATTTAAATACATGGATACAAGCCCGGCTAGCTCAGTCGGTAAAGCACGAGACTCTTAATCTCGGGGTCGTTTGTTCGAGCTCCACGTTGGGCGCTAATCAACAATTTTGAACTTTGCCAATACACTAAAACTCTAGATTCTCGCAAAAGATTGTTCATTTACTGGAATTCATTTAAAGTGCATGGATACAAGCCCGGCTAGCTCAGTCGGTAGAGCACGAGACTCTTAATCTCGTGGCCGTGGGTTCGAGCCCCACGTTGGGCGCTAAGCAACATGTTTGAACTTTGCCAATACACTAAAACTCTAGATTCTCGCAAAAGATTGTTCATTTACTGGAATTCATTTAAAGTGCATGGATACAAGCCCGTTTAGCTCAGTCGGTAGAGCACGAGACTCTTCATCTCGGGGTCGTGGGTTCGAGCCCCACGTTGGGCGCTAATCAACAATTTTGAACTTTGCCAATACACTAAAACTCTAGATTCTCGCAAAAGATTGTTCATTTACTGGAATTCATTTAAAGTGCGTGGATACAAGCCCGGCTAGCTCAGTCGGTAGAGCACGAGACTCTTAATCTCGGGGTCGTGGGTTCGAGCTCCACGTTGGGCGCTAATCAACAATTTTGAACTTTGCCAATACACTAAAACTCTAGATTCTCGCAAAAGATTGTTCATTTAATGGAATTCATTTAAAATGCTCGAAAACAAGCCCGGCTAGCTCAGTCGCTAGAGCACGAGACTCTTAATCTCGGGGTTGTGGGTTCGAGCCCCACGTTGGGCGCTAATCAACAATTTTGGACTTTGCCAATACACTAAAACTCTAGATTCTCGCAAAAGATTGTTCATTTACTGGAATTCATTTAAAGTGCATGGATACAAGCCCGGCTAGCTTAGTCGGTAGAGCACGAGACTCTTAATCTCGGGGTCGTGGGTTCGAGCCCCACGTTGGGCGCTAATCAACAATTTTGAACTTTGCCAATACACTAAAACTCTAGATTCTCGCAAAAGATTGTTCATTTACTGGAATTCATTTAAAGTGCATGGATACAAGCCCGGCTAGCTCAGTCGGTAGAGCACGAGACTCTTAATCTCGGGGTCGTGGGTTCGAGCTCCACGTTGGGCGCTACGTGACAATTTTGAACTTTGCCAGTACACTTATTCTCTAGATTCTCGAAAAAGAGAATCCATTTACTAAAATTCGTTTAAATGCATGGATACAAGCCCGGCTAGCTCAGTCGGTAGAGCACGAGACTCTTAATCTTGGGGTCGTGGGTTCGAGCCCCACGTTGGGCGCTAATCAACAATTTTGAACTTTGCCAATACACTAAAACTCTAGATTCTCGCAAAAGATTGTTCATTTACTGGAATTCATTTAAAATGCATGAATACAAGCCCGGCTAGCTCAGTCGGTAGAGCACGAGACTCTTAATCTTGGGGTCGTGGGTTCGAGCCCCACGTTGGGCGCTAATCAACAATTTTGAACTTTGCCAATACACTAAAACTCTAGATTCTCGCAAAAGATTGTTCATTTACTGGAATTCATTTAAAAGGCATGAATACAAGCCCGGCTAGCTCAGTCGGTAGAGCACGAGACTCTTAATCTCGGGGTCGTGGGTTCGAGTCCCACGTT
Source organism: Phalangium opilio (assembly GCF_054372755.1). NCBI lineage: Eukaryota > Metazoa > Arthropoda > Arachnida > Opiliones > Phalangiidae > Phalangium > Phalangium opilio. Next base: position 1,654,079 of record NW_028324234.1, read on the forward strand.
GGGCGCTAATCAACAATTTTGGACTTTGGCAATACACTAAAACTCTAGATTCTCGCAAAAGATTGTTTATTTACTGGAATTCATTTAAAGTGCATGGATACAAGCCCGGCTAGCTTAGTCGGTAGAGCACGAGACTCTTAATCTCGGGGTCGTGGGTTCGAGCCCCACGTTGGGCGCTAATCAACAATTTTGAACTTTGCCAATACACTAAAACTCTAGATTCTCGCAAAAGATTGTTCATTTACTGGAATTCATTTAAAATGCATGAATACAAGCCCGGCTAGCTCAGTCGGTAGAGCACGAGACTCTTAATCTCGGGGTCGTGGGTTCGAGCTCCACGTTGGGCGCTACGTGACAATTTTGAACTTTGCCAGTACACTTATTCTCTAGATTCTCGAAAAAGAGAATCCATTTACTAAAATTCGTTTAAATGCATGGATACAAGCCCGGCTAGCTCAGTCGGTAGAGCACGAGACTCTTAATCTTGGGGTCGTGGGTTCGAGCCCCACGTTGGGCGCTAATCAACAATTTTGAACTTTGCCAATACACTAAAACTCTAGATTCTCGCAAAAGATTGTTCATTTACTGGAATTCATTTAAAATGCATGAATACAAGCCCGGCTAGCTCAGTCGGTAGAGCACGAGACTCTTAATCTTGGGGTCGTGGGTTCGAGCCCCACGTTGGGCGCTAATCAACAATTTTGAACTTTGCCAATACACTAAAACTCTAGATTCTCGCAAAAGATTGTTCATTTACTGGAATTCATTTAAAATGCATGAATACAAGCCCGGCTAGCTCAGTCGGTAGAGCACGAGACTCTTAATCTCGGGGTCGAGGGTTCGAGCCACACGTTGGGCGCTACGTGACAATTTTGAACTTTGCCAGTACACTTATACTCTAGATTCTCGAAAAAGAGAGTCCATTTAGTAAAATTCATTTAAATACATGGATACAAGCCCGGCTAGCTCAGTCGGTAAAGCACGAAACTCTTAATCTCGGGGTCGTTTGTTCGAGCTCCACGTTGGGCGCTAATCAACAATTTTGAACTTTGCCAATACACTAAAACTCTAGATTCTCGCAAAAGATTGTTCATTTACTGGAATTCATTTAAAGTGCATGGATACAAGCCCGGCTAGCTCAGTCGGTAGAGCACGAGACTCTTAATCTCGTGGCCGTGGGTTCGAGCCCCACGTTGGGCGCTAAGCAACAAGTTTGAACTTTGCCAATACACTAAAACTCTAGATTCTCGCAAAAGATTGTTCATTTACTGGAATTCATTTAAAGTGCATGGATACAAGCCCGGCTAGCTCAGTCGGTAGAGCACGAGACTCTTCATCTCGGGGTCGTGGGTTCGAGCCCCACGTTGGGCGCTAATCAACAATTTTGAACTTTGCCAATACACTAAAACTCTAGATTCTCGCAAAAGATTGTTCATTTACTGGAATTCATTTAAAGTGCATCGATACAAGCCCGGCTAGCTCAGTCGGTAGAGCACGAGACTCTTAATCTCGGGGTCGTGGGTTCGAGCTCCACGTTGGGCGCTAATCAACAATTTTGAACTTTGCCAATACACTAAAACTCTAGATTCTCGCAAAAGATTGTTCATTTAATGGAATTCATTTAAAATGCTCGAAAACAAGCCCGGCTAGCTCAGTCGCTAGAGCACGAGACTCTTAATCTCGGGGTTGTGGGTTCGAGCCCCACGTTGGGCGCTAATCAACAATTTTGGACTTTGCCAATACACTAAAACTCTAGATTCTCGCAAAAGATTGTTCATTTACTGGAATTCATTTAAAGTGCATGGATACAAGCCCGGCTAGCTTAGTCGGTAGAGCACGAGACTCTTAATCTCGGGGTCGTGGGTTCGAGCCCCACGTTGGGCGCTAATCAACAATTTTGAACTTTGCCAATACACTAAAACTCTAGATTCTCGCAAAAGATTGTTCATTTACTGGAATTCATTTAAAGTGCATGGATACAAGCCCGGCTAGCTCAGTCGGTAGAGCACGAGACTCTTAATCTCGGGGTCGTGGGTTCGAGCTCCACGTTGGGCGCTACGTGACAATTTTGAACTTTGCCAGTACACTTATTCTCTAGATTCTCGAAAAAGAGAATCCATTTACTAAAATTCGTTTAAATGCATGGATACAAGCCCGGCTAGCTCAGTCGGTAGAGCACGAGACTCTTAATCTTGGGGTCGTGGGTTCGAGCCCCACGTTGGGCGCTAATCAACAATTTTGAACTTTGCCAATACACTAAAACTCTAGATTCTCGCAAAAGATTGTTCATTTACTGGAATTCATTTAAAATGCATGAATACAAGCCCGGCTAGCTCAGTCGGTAGAGCACGAGACTCTTAATCTTGGGGTCGTGGGTTCGAGCCCCACGTTGGGCGCTAATCAACAATTTTGAACTTTGCCAATACACTAAAACTCTAGATTCTCGCAAAAGATTGTTCATTTACTGGAATTCATTTAAAAGGCATGAATACAAGCCCGGCTAGCTCAGTCGGTAGAGCACGAGACTCTTAATCTCGGGGTCGAGGGTTCGAGCCACACGTTGGGCGCTACGTGACAATTTTGAACTTTGCCAGTACACTTATACTCTAGATTCTCGAAAAAGAGAGTCCATTTAGTAAAATTCATTTAAATACATGGATACAAGCCCGGCTAGCTCAGTCGGTAAAGCACGAGACTCTTAATCTCGGGGTCGTTTGTTCGAGCTCCACGTTGGGCGCTAATCAACAATTTTGAACTTTGCCAATACACTAAAACTCTAGATTCTCGCAAAAGATTGTTCATTTACTGGAATTCATTTAAAGTGCATGGATACAAGCCCGGCTAGCTCAGTCGGTAGAGCACGAGACTCTTAATCTCGTGGCCGTGGGTTCGAGCCCCACGTTGGGCGCTAAGCAACAAGTTTGAACTTTGCCAATACACTAAAACTCTAGATTCTCGCAAAAGATTGTTCATTTACTGGAATTCATTTAAAGTGCATGGATACAAGCCCGGCTAGCTCAGTCGGTAGAGCACGAGACTCTTCATCTCGGGGTCGTGGGTTCGAGCCCCACGTTGGGCGCTAATCAACAATTTTGAACTTTGCCAATACACTAAAACTCTAGATTCTCGCAAAAGATTGTTCATTTACTGGAATTCATTTAAAGTGCATCGATACAAGCCCGGCTAGCTCAGTCGGTAGAGCACGAGACTCTTAATCTCGGGGTCGTGGGTTCGAGCTCCACGTTGGGCGCTAATCAACAATTTTGAACTTTGCCAATACACTAAAACTCTAGATTCTCGCAAAAGATTGTTCATTTAATGGAATTCATTTAAAATGCTCGAAAACAAGCCCGGCTAGCTCAGTCGCTAGAGCACGAGACTCTTAATCTCGGGGTTGTGGGTTCGAGCCCCACGTTGGGCGCTAATCAACAATTTTGGACTTTGCCAATACACTAAAACTCTAGATTCTCGCAAAAGATTGTTCATTTACTGGAATTCATTTAAAGTGCATGGATACAAGCCCGGCTAGCTTAGTCGGTAGAGCACGAGACTCTTAATCTCGGGGTCGTGGGTTCGAGCCCCACGTTGGGCGCTAATCAACAATTTTGAACTTTGCCAATACACTAAAACTCTAGATTCTCGCAAAAGATTGTTCATTTACTGGAATTCATTTAAAGTGCATGGATACAAGCCCGGCTAGCTCAGTCGGTAGAGCACGAGACTCTTAATCTCGTGGCCGTGGGTTCGAGCCCCACGTTGGGCGCTAAGCAACAAGTTTGAACTTTGCCAATACACTAAAACTCTAGATTCTCGCAAAAGATTGTTCATTTACTGGAATTCATTTAAAGTGCATGGATACAAGCCCGGCTAGCTCAGTCGGTAGAGCACGAGACTCTTCATCTCGGGGTCGTGGGTTCGAGCCCCACGTTGGGCGCTAATCAACAATTTTGAACTTTGCCAATACACTAAAACTCTAGATTCTCGCAAAAGATTGTTCATTTACTGGAATTCATTTAAAGTGCATCGATACAAGCCCGGCTAGCTCAGTCGGTAGAGCACGAGACTCTTAATCTCGGGGTCGTGGGTTCGAGCTCCACGTTGGGCGCTAATCAACAATTTTGAACTTTGCCAATACACTAAAACTCTAGATTCTCGCAAAAGATTGTTCATTTAATGGAATTCATTTAAAATGCTCGAAAACAAGCCCGGCTAGCTCAGTCGCTAGAGCACGAGACTCTTAATCTCGGGGTTGTGGGTTCGAGCCCCACGTTGGGCGCTAATCAACAATTTTGGACTTTGCCAATACACTAAAACTCTAGATTCTCGCAAAAGATTGTTCATTTACTGGAATTCATTTAAAGTGCATGGATACAAGCCCGGCTAGCTTAGTCGGTAGAGCACGAGACTCTTAATCTCGGGGTCGTGGGTTCGAGCCCCACGTTGGGCGCTAATCAACAATTTTGAACTTTGCCAATACACTAAAACTCTAGATTCTCGCAAAAGATTGTTCATTTACTGGAATTCATTTAAAGTGCATGGATACAAGCCCGGCTAGCTCAGTCGGTAGAGCACGAGACTCTTAATCTCGGGGTCGTGGGTTCGAGCTCCACGTTGGGCGCTACGTGACAATTTTGAACTTTGCCAGTACACTTATTCTCTAGATTCTCGAAAAAGAGAATCCATTTACTAAAATTCGTTTAAATGCATGGATACAAGCCCGGCTAGCTCAGTCGGTAGAGCACGAGACTCTTAATCTTGGGGTCGTGGGTTCGAGCCCCACGTTGGGCGCTAATCAACAATTTTGAACTTTGCCAATACACTAAAACTCTAGATTCTCGCAAAAGATTGTTCATTTACTGGAATTCATTTAAAATGCATGAATACAAGCCCGGCTAGCTCAGTCGGTAGAGCACGAGACTCTTAATCTTGGGGTCGTGGGTTCGAGCCCCACGTTGGGCGCTAATCAACAATTTTGAACTTTGCCAATACACTAAAACTCTAGATTCTCGCAAAAGATTGTTCATTTACTGGAATTCATTTAAAAGGCATGAATACAAGCCCGGCTAGCTCAGTCGGTAGAGCACGAGACTCTTAATCTCGGGGTCGAGGGTTCGAGCCACACGTTGGGCGCTACGTGACAATTTTGAACTTTGCCAGTACACTTATACTCTAGATTCTCGAAAAAGAGAGTCCATTTAGTAAAATTCATTTAAATACATGGATACAAGCCCGGCTAGCTCAGTCGGTAAAGCACGAGACTCTTAATCTCGGGGTCGTTTGTTCGAGCTCCACGTTGGGCGCTAATCAACAATTTTGAACTTTGCCAATACACTAAAACTCTAGATTCTCGCAAAAGATTGTTCATTTACTGGAATTCATTTAAAGTGCATGGATACAAGCCCGGCTAGCTCAGTCGGTAGAGCACGAGACTCTTAATCTCGTGGCCGTGGGTTCGAGCCCCACGTTGGGCGCTAAGCAACAAGTTTGAACTTTGCCAATACACTAAAACTCTAGATTCTCGCAAAAGATTGTTCATTTACTGGAATTCATTTAAAGTGCATGGATACAAGCCCGGCTAGCTCAGTCGGTAGAGCACGAGACTCTTCATCTCGGGGTCGTGGGTTCGAGCCCCACGTTGGGCGCTAATCAACAATTTTGAACTTTGCCAATACACTAAAACTCTAGATTCTCGCAAAAGATTGTTCATTTACTGGAATTCATTTAAAGTGCATCGATACAAGCCCGGCTAGCTCAGTCGGTAGAGCACGAGACTCTTAATCTCGGGGTTGTGGGTTCGAGCTCCACGTTGGGCGCTAATCAACAATTTTGAACTTTGCCAATACACTAAAACTCTAGATTCTCGCAAAAGATTGTTCATTTAATGGAATTCATTTAAAATGCTCGAAAACAAGCCCGGCTAGC
>NW_028324234.1:1665000-1667500 GCF_054372755.1 Phalangium opilio
CGAGCCACACGTTGGGCGCTACGTGACAATTTTGAACTTTGCCAGTACACTTATACTCTAGATTCTCGAAAAAGAGAGTCCATTTAGTAAAATTCATTTAAATACATGGATACAAGCCCGGCTAGCTCAGTCGGTAAAGCACGAGACTCTTAATCTCGGGGTCGTTTGTTCGAGCTCCACGTTGGGCGCTAATCAACAATTTTGAACTTTGCCAATACACTAAAACTCTAGATTCTCGCAAAAGATTGTTCATTTACTGGAATTCATTTAAAGTGCATGGATACAAGCCCGGCTAGCTCAGTCGGTAGAGCACGAGACTCTTAATCTCGTGGCCGTGGGTTCGAGCCCCACGTTGGGCGCTAAGCAACAAGTTTGAACTTTGCCAATACACTAAAACTCTAGATTCTCGCAAAAGATTGTTCATTTACTGGAATTCATTTAAAGTGCATGGATACAAGCCCGGCTAGCTCAGTCGGTAGAGCACGAGACTCTTAATCTCGGGGTCGTGGGTTCGAGCTCCACGTTGGGCGCTAATCAACAATTTTGAACTTTGCCAATACACTAAAACTCTAGATTCTCGCAAAAGATTGTTCATTTAATGGAATTCATTTAAAATGCTCGAAAACAAGCCCGGCTAGCTCAGTCGCTAGAGCACGAGACTCTTAATCTCGGGGTTGTGGGTTCGAGCCCCACGTTGGGCGCTAATCAACAATTTTGGACTTTGCCAATACACTAAAACTCTAGATTCTCGCAAAAGATTGTTCATTTACTGGAATTCATTTAAAGTGAATGGATACAAGCCCGGCTAGCTCAGTCGGTAGAACACGAGACTCTTAATCTCGGGGTCGTGGGTTCGAGCCCCACGTTGGGCGCTAATCAACAATTTTGAACTTTGCCAATACACTAAAACTCTAGATTCTCGCAAAAGATTGTTCATTTACTGGAATTCATTTAAAGTGCACGGATACAAGCCCGGCTAGCTCAGTCGGTAGAGCACGAGACTCTTAATCTCGGGGTCGTGGGTTCGAGCTCCACGTTGGGCGCTAATCAACAATTTTGGACTTTGCCAATACACTAAAACTCTAGATTCTCGCAAAAGATTGTTCATTTACTGGAATTCATTTAAAGTGCATGGATACAAGCCCGGCTAGCTCAGTCGGTAGAGCACGAGACTCTTAATCTCGGGGTCGTGGGTTCGAGCTCCACGTTGGGCGCTAATCAACAATTTTGGACTTTGCCAATACACTAAAACTCTAGATTCTCGCAAAAGATTGTTCATTTACTGGAATTCATATAAAGTGCATGGATAAAAGCCCGGCTAGCTCAGTCGGTAGAGCACGAGACTCTTAATCTCGGGGTCGTGGGTTCGAGCCCCACGTTGGGCGCTAATCAACAATTTTGGACTTTGCCAATACACTAAAACTCTAGATTCTCGCAAAAGATTGTTCATTTACTGGAATTCATTTAAAGTGCATGGATTCAAGCCCGGCTAGCTCAGTCGGTAGAGCACGAGACTCTTAATCTCGGGGTCGTGGGTTCGAGCTCCACGTTGGGCGCTAATCAACAATTTTGAACTTTGCCAATACACTAAAACTCTAGATTCTCGCAAAAGATTGTTCATTTAATGGAATTCATTTAAAATGCTCGAAAACAAGCCCGGCTAGCTCAGTCGCTAGAGCACGAGACTCTTAATCTCGGGGTTGTGGGTTCGAGCCCCACGTTGGGCGCTAATCAACAATTTTGGACTTTGCCAATACACTAAAACTCTAGATTCTCGCAAAAGATTGTTCATTTACTGGAATTCATTTAAAGTGAATGGATACAAGCCCGGCTAGCTCAGTCGGTAGAGCACGAGACTCTTAATCTCGGGGTCGAGGGTTCGAGCCACACGTTGGGCGCTACGTGACAATTTTGAACTTTGCCAGTACACTTATACTCTAGATTCTCGAAAAAGAGAGTCCATTTAGTAAAATTCATTTAAATACATGGATACAAGCCCGGCTAGCTCAGTCGGTAAAGCACGAGACTCTTAATCTCGGGGTCGTTTGTTCGAGCTCCACGTTGGGCGCTAATCAACAATTTTGAACTTTGCCAATACACTAAAACTCTAGATTCTCGCAAAAGATTGTTCATTTACTGGAATTCATTTAAAGTGCATGGATACAAGCCCGGCTAGCTCAGTCGGTAGAGCACGAGACTCTTAATCTCGTGGCCGTGGGTTCGAGCCCCACGTTGGGCGCTAAGCAACAAGTTTGAACTTTGCCAATACACTAAAACTCTAGATTCTCGCAAAAGATTGTTCATTTACTGGAATTCATTTAAAGTGCATGGATACAAGCCCGGCTAGCTCAGTCGGTAGAGCACGAGACTCTTCATCTCGGGGTCGTGGGTTCGAGCCCCACGTTGGGCGCTAATCAACAATTTTGAACTTTGCCAATACACTAAAACTCTAGATTCTCGCAAAAGATTGTTCATTTACTGGAATTCATTTAAAGTGCAT
>NW_028324234.1:1720000-1722500 GCF_054372755.1 Phalangium opilio
ACAAGCCCGGCTAGCTCAGTCGGTAGAGCACGAGACTCTTAATCTCGGGGTCGTGGGTTCGAGCCCCACGTTGGGTGCTAGTCACAAATTTTGAACTTTGCCAATACACTAAACCTCTAGATTCTCGCAAAAGATTGTTCATTTACTGGAATTCATTTAAAGTGCATGGATACAAGCCCGGCTAGCTCAGTCGGTAGAGCACCAGACTCTTAATCTCGGGGTCGTGGGTTCGAGCTCCACGTTGGGCGCTAATCAACAATTTTGAACTTTGCCAATACACTAAAACTCTAGATTCTCGCAAAAGATTGTTCATTTAATGGAATTCATTTAAAATGCACGAAAACAAGCCCGGCTAGCTCAGTCGGTAGAGCACGAGACTTTTAATCTCGGGGTTGTGGGTTCGAGCCCCACGTTGGGCGCTAATCAACAATTTTGGACTTTGCCAATACACTAAAACTCTAGATTCTCGCAAAAGATTGTTCATTTAATGGAATTCATTTAAAATGCACGAAAACAAGCCCGGCTAGCTCAGTCGGTAGAGCACGAGACTTTTAATCTCGGGGTTGTGGGTTCGAGCCCCACGTTGGGCGCTAATCAACAATTTTGGACTTTGCCAATACACTAAAACTCTAGATTCTTGCAAAAGATTGTTCATTTACTGGAATTCATTTAAAGTGCATGGATACAAGCCCGGCTAGCTCAGTCGGTAGAGCACCAGACTCTTAATCTCGGGGTCGTGGGTTCGAGCTCCACGTTGGGCGCTAATCAACAATTTTGAACTTTGCCAATACACTAAAACTCTAGATTCTTGCAAAAGATTGTTCATTTACTGGAATTCATTTAAAGTGCATGGATACAAGCCCGGCTAGCTCAGTCGGTAGAGCACCAGACTCTTAATCTCGGGGTCGTGGGTTCGAGCTCCACGTTGGGCGCTAATCAACAATTTTGAACTTTGCCAATACACTAAAACTCTAGATTCTCGCAAAAGATTGTTCATTTAATGGAATTCATTTAAAATGCACGAAAACAAGCCCGGCTAGCTCAGTCGGTAGAGCACGAGACTTTTAATCTCGGGGTTGTGGGTTCGAGCCCCACGTTGGGCGCTAATCAACAATTTTGGACTTTGCCAATACACTAAAACTCTAGATTCTTGCAAAAGATTGTTCATTTACTGGAATTCATTTAAAGTGCATGGATACAAGCCCGGCTAGCTCAGTCGGTAGAGCACGAGACTCTTAATCTCGTGGTCGTGGGTTCGAGCCCCACGTTGGGCGCTAGTCACAAATTTTGAACTTTGCCAATACACTAAACCTCTAGATTCTCGCAAAAGATTGTTCATTTACTGGAATTCATTTAAAATGCACGAAAACAAGCCCGGCTAGCTCAGTCGGTAGAGCACGAGACTCTTAATCTCGGGGTTGTGGGTTCGAGCCCCACGTTGGGCGCTAATCAACAATTTTGATCTTTGCCAATACACTAAAACTCTAGATTCTCGCAAAAGATTGTTCATTTAATGGAATTCATTTAAAATGCACGAAAACAAGCCCGGCTAGCTCAGTCGGTAGAGCACGAGACTTTTAATCTCGGGGTTGTGGGTTCGAGCCCCACGTTGGGCGCTAATCAACAATTTTGGACTTTGCCAATACACTAAAACTCTAGATTCTTGCAAAAGATTGTTCATTTACTGGAATTCATTTAAAGTGCATGGATACAAGCCCGGCTAGCTCAGTCGGTAGAGCACGAGACTCTTAATCTCGTGGTCGTGGGTTCGAGCCCCACGTTGGGCGCTAGTCACAAATTTTGAACTTTGCCAATACACTAAACCTCTAGATTCTCGCAAAAGATTGTTCATTTACTGGAATTCATTTAAAGTGCATGGATACAAGCCCGGCTAGCTCAGTCGGTAGAGCACCAGACTCTTAATCTCGGGGTCGTGGGTTCGAGCTCCACGTTGGGCGCTAATCAACAATTTTGAACTTTGCCAATACACTAAAACTCTAGATTCTCGCAAAAGATTGTTCATTTAATGGAATTCATTTAAAATGCACGAAAACAAGCCCGGCTAGCTCAGTCGGTAGAGCACGAGACTTTTAATCTCGGGGTTGTGGGTTCGAGCCCCACGTTGGGCGCTAATCAACAATTTTGGACTTTGCCAATACACTAAAACTCTAGATTCTCGCAAAAGATTGTTCATTTACTGGAATTCATTTAAAGTGCATGGATACAAGCCCGGCTAGCTCAGTCGGTAGAGCACCAGACTCTTAATCTCGGGGTCGTGGGTTCGAGCTCCACGTTGGGCGCTAATCAACAATTTTGAACTTTGCCAATACACTAAAACTCTAGATTCTCGCAAAAGATTGTTCATTTAATGGAATTCATTTAAAATGCACGAAAACAAGCCCGGCTAGCTCAGTCGGTAGAGCACGAGACTTTTAATCTCGGGGTTGTGGGTTCGAGCCCCACGTTGGGCGCTAATCAACAATTTTGGACTTTGCCAATA
>NW_028324234.1:1742500-1745000 GCF_054372755.1 Phalangium opilio
TTGGGCGCTAATCAACAATTTTGAACTTTGCCAATACACTAAAACTCTAGATTCTCGCAAAAGATTGTTCATTTACTGGAATTCATTTAAAATGCATGAATACAAGCCCGGCTAGCTCAGTCGGTAGAGCACGAGACTCTTAATCTCGGGGTCGTGGGTTCGAGCCACACGTTGGGCGCTACGTGACAATTTTGAACTTTGCCAATACACTAAAACTCTAGATTCTCGCAAAAGATTGTTCATTTACTGGAATTCATTTAAAGTGCATGGATACAAGCCCGGCTAGCTCAGTCGGTAGAGCACGAGACTCTTCATCTCGGGGTCGTGGGTTCGAGCCCCACGTTGGGCGCTAATCAACAATTTTGGACTTTGCCAATACACTAAAACTCTAGATTCTCGCAAAAGATTGTTCATTTACTGGAATTCATTTAAAGTGCATGGATACAAGCCCGGCTAGTTCAGTCGGTAGAGCACGAGACTCTTAATCTCGGGGTCGTGGGTTCGAGCTCCACGTTGGGCGCTAGTCAACAATTTTGAACTTTGCCAATACACTAAAACTCTAGATTCTCGCAAAAGATTGTTCATTTACTGGAATTCATTTAAAATGCATGAATACAAGCCCGGCTAGCTCAGTCGGTAGAGTACGAGACTCTTAATCTCGGGGTCATGGGTTCGAGCCACACGTTGGGCGCTACGTGACAATTTTGAACTTTGCCAATACACTAAAACTCTAGATTCTCGCAAAAGATTGTTCATTTACTGGAATTCATTTAAAGTGCATGGATACAAGCCCGGCTAGCTCAGTCGGTAGAGCACGAGACTCTTCATCTCGGGGTCGTGGGTTCGAGCCCCACGTTGGGCGCTAATCAACAATTTTGGACTTTGCCAATACACTTAAACTCTAGATTCTCGCAAAAGATTGTTCATTTACTGGAATTCATTTAAAGTGCATGGATACAAGCCCGGCTAGTTCAGTCGGTAGAGCACGAGACTCTTAATCTCGGGGTCGTGGGTTCGAGCCCCACGTTGGGCGCTAGTCACAAATTTTGAACTTTGCCAATAACCTAAAACTCTAGATTCTCGCAAAAGATTGTTCATTTAATGGAATTCATTTAAAATGCACGAAAACAAGCCCGGCTAGCTCACTCGGTAGAGCACGAGACTCTTAATCTCGGGGTTGTGGGTTCGAGCCCCACGTTGGGCGCTAATCAACAATTTTGGACTTTGCCAATACACTAAAACTCTAGATTCTCGCAAAAGATTGTTCATTTACTGGAATTCATTTAAAGTGTATGGATACAAGCCCGGCTAGCTCAGTCGGTAGAGCACGAGGCTCTTAATCTCGGGGTCGTGGGTTCGAGCCCCACGTTGGGCGCTAATCAACAATTTTGAACTTTGCCAATACACTAAAACTCTAGATTCTCGCAAAAGATTGTTCATTTACTGGAATTCATATAAAGTGCATGGATACAAGCCCGGCTAGCTCAGTCGGTAGAGCACGAGACTTTTAATCTCGGGGTCGTGGGTTCGAGCTCCACGTTGGGCGCTACGTGACAATTTTGAACTTTGCCAGTACACTTATACTCTAGATTCTCGAAAAAGAGAGTCCATTTACTAAAATTCGTTTAAATGCATGGATACAAGCCCGGCTAGCTCAGTCGGTAGAGCACGAGACTCTTAATCTTGGGGTCGTGGGTTCGAGCCCCACGTTGGGCGCTAATCAACAATTTTGGACTTTGCCAATACACTAAAACTCTAGATTCTCGCAAAAGATTGTTCATTTACTGGAATTCAATTAAAGTGCATGGATACAAGCCCGGCTAGCTCAGTCGGTAGAGCACGAGACTCTTAATCTCGGGGTCGTGGGTTCGAGCCCCACGTTGGGCGCTAATCAACAATTTTGAACTTTGCCAATACACTAAAACTCTAGATTCTCGCAAAAGATTGTTCATTTACTGGAATTCATTTAAAATGCATGAATACAAGCCCGGCTAGCTAGGTCGGTTTAGCCAGAGACTCTTAATCTCGGGGTCGAGGGTTCGAGCCAAACGTTGGGCGCTACGTGACAATTTTGAACTTTGCCAGTACACTTATACTCTAGATTCTCGAAAAAGAGAGTCCATTTACTAAAATTCATTTAAATACATGGAAACAAGCCCGGCTAGCTCAGTCGGTAGAGCACGAGACTCTTAATCTCGGGGTCGTTTGTTCGAGCTCCACGTTGGGCGCTAATCAACAATTTTGACTTTGCCAATACACTAAAACTCTAGATTCTCACAAAAGATTGTTCATTTACTGGAATTCATTTAAAGTGCATGGATACAAGCCTGGCTAGTTCAGTCGGTAGAGCACGAGACTCTTAATCTCGGGGTCGTGGGTTCGAGCCCCACGTTGGGCGCTAGTCACAAATTTTGAACTTTGCCAATACACTAAAACTCTAGATTCTCGCAAAAGATTGTTCATTTACTGGAATTCATTTAAAGTGCATCGATACAAGCCC
>NW_028324234.1:1747500-1750000 GCF_054372755.1 Phalangium opilio
TAGATTCTCGCAAAAGATTGTTCATTTACTGGAATTCATTTAAAATGCATGAATACAAGCCCGGCTAGCTAGGTCGGTTTAGCCAGAGACTCTTAATCTCGGGGTCGAGGGTTCGAGCCAAACGTTGGGCGCTACGTGACAATTTTGAACTTTGCCAGTACACTTATACTCTAGATTCTCGAAAAAGAGAGTCCATTTACTAAAATTCATTTAAATACATGGAAACAAGCCCGGCTAGCTCAGTCGGTAGAGCACGAGACTCTTAATCTCGGGGTCATTTGTTCGAGCTCCACGTTGGGCGCTAATCAACAATTTTGAACTTTGCCAATACACTAAAACTCTAGATTCTCACAAAAGATTGTTCATTTACTGGAATTCATTTAAAGTGCATGGATACAAGCCTGGCTAGTTCAGTCGGTAGAGCACGAGACTCTTAATCTCGGGGTCGTGGGTTCGAGCCCCACGTTGGGCGCTAGTCACAAATTTTGAACTTAGCCAATACACTAAAACTCTAGATTCTCGCAAAAGATTGTTCATTTACTGGAATTCATTTAAAGTGCATCGATACAAGCCCGGCTAGCTCAGTCGGTAGAGCACGAGACTCTTAATCTCGGGGTCGTGGGTTCGAGCTCCACGTTGGGGGCTAATCAACAATTTTGAAGTTTGCCAATACACTAAAACTCTAGATTCTCGCAAAAGATTGTTCATTTACTGGAATTCATTTAAAGTGCATGGATACAAGCCTGGCTAGTTCAGTCGGTAGAGCACGAGACTCTTAATCTCGGGGTCGTGGGTTCGAGCCCCACGTTGGGCGCTAGTCACAAATTTTGAACTTTGCCAATACACTAAAACTCTAGATTCTCGCAAAAGATTGTTCATTTACTGGAATTCATTTAAAGTGCATGGATACAAGCCCGGCTAGCTCAGTCGGTAGAGCACGAGACTCTTAATCTCGGGGTCGTGGGTTCGAGCCCCACGTTGGGCGCTAATCAACAATTTTGAACTTTGCCAATACACTAAAACTCTAGATTCTCGCAAAAGATTGTTCATTTACTGGAATTCATTTAAAATGCATGAATACAAGCCCGGCTAGCTAGGTCGGTAGAGCCAGAGACTCTTAATCTCGGGGTCGAGGGTTCGAGCCATACGTTGGGCGCTACGTGACAATTTTGAACTTTGCCAGTACACTTATACTCTAGATTCTCGAAAAAGAGAGTCCATTTACTAAAATTCATTTAAATACATGGAAACAAGCCCGGCTAGCTCAGTCGGTAGAGCACGAGACTCTTAATCTCGGGGTCGTTTGTTCGAGCTCCACGTTGGGCGCTAATCAACAATTTTGAACTTTGCCAATACACTAAAACTCTAGATTCTCGCAAAAGATTGTTCATTTACTGGAATTCATTTAAATTGCATGGATACAAGCCTGGCTAGTTCAGTCGGTAGAGCACGAGACTCTTAATCTCGGGGTCGTGGGTTCGAGCCCCACGTTGGGCGCTAGTCACAAAATTTGAACTTTGCCAATACACTAAAACTCTAGATTCTCGCAAAAGATTGTTCATTTACTGGAATTCATTTAAATTGCATGGATACAAGCCTGGCTAGTTCAGTCGGTAGAGCACGAGACTCTTAATCTCGGGGTCGTTTGTTCGAGCTCCACGTTGGGCGCTAATCAACAATTTTTAACTTTGCCAATACACTAAAACTCTAGATTCTCGCAAAAGATTGTTCATTTACTGGAATTCATTTAAATTGCATGGATACAAGCCTGGCTAGTTCAGTCGGTAGAGCACGAGACTCTTAATCTCGGGGTCGTGGGTTCGAGCCCCACGTTGGGCGCTAGTCACAAATTTTGAACTTTGCCAATAAACTAAAACTCTAGATTCTCGCAAAAGATTGTTCATTTACTGGAATTCATTTAAAGTGCATCGATACAAGCCCGGCTAGCTCAGTCGGTAGAGCACGAGACTCTTAATCTCGGGGTCGTGGGTTCGAGCTCCACGTTGGGGGCTAATCAACAATTTTGAACTTTGCCAATACACTAAAACTCTAGATTCTCGCAAAAGATTGTTCATTTAATGGAATTCATTTAAAATGCACGAAAACAAGCCCGGCTAGTTCAGTCGGTAGAGCACGAGACTCTTAATCTCGGGGTCGTGGGTTCGAGCCCCACGTTGGGCGCTAGTAACAAATTTTGAACTTTGCCAATACACTAAAACTCTAGATTCTCGCAAAAGATTGTTCATTTACTGGAATTCATTTAAAGTGCATCGATACAAGCCCGGCTAGCTCAGTCGGTAGAGCACGAGACTCTTAATCTCGGGGTCGTGGGTTCGAGCTCCACGTTGGGCGCTACGTGACAATGTTGAACTTTGCCAGTACACTTATACTCTAGATTCTCGAAAAAGAGAGTCCATTTACTAAAATTCGTTTAAATGCATGGATACAAACCCGGCTAGCTCAGTCGGTAGAGCACGAGACTCTTAATCTTGGGGTCGTG
>NW_028324234.1:1782500-1785000 GCF_054372755.1 Phalangium opilio
ATTCTCGCAAAAGATTGTTCATTTACTGGAATTCATTTAAAATGCATGAATACAAGCCCGGCTAGCTAGGTCGGTAGAGCCAGAGACTATTAATCTCGGGGTCGAGGGTTCGAGCCACACGTTGGGCGCTACGTGACAATTTTGAACTTTGCCAGTACGCTTATACTCTAGATTCTCGAAAAAGAGAGTCCATTTACTAAAATTCATTTAAATACATGGAAACAAGCCCGGCTAGCTCAGTCGGTAGAGCACGAGACTCTTAATCTCGGGGTCGTTTGTTCGAGCTCCACGTTGGGCGCTAATCAACAATTTTGAACTTTGCCAATACACTA
Organism: Phalangium opilio; assembly: GCF_054372755.1. Taxonomy (NCBI): domain Eukaryota; kingdom Metazoa; phylum Arthropoda; class Arachnida; order Opiliones; family Phalangiidae; genus Phalangium; species Phalangium opilio. Next base: position 1,782,833 of record NW_028324234.1, read on the forward strand.
AAACTCTAGATTCTCGCAAAAGATTGTTCATTTACTGGAATTCATTTAAAGTGCATGGATACAAGCCCGGCTAGCTCAGTCGGTAGAGCACGAGACTCTTCATCTCGGGGTCGTTGGTTCGAGCCCCACGTTGGGCGCTAATCAACAATTTTGGACTTTGCCAATACACTAAAACTCTAGATTCTCGCAAAAGATTGTTCATTTACTGGAATTCATTTAAAGTGCACGGATACAAGCCCGGCTAGCTCAGACGGTAGAGCACGAGACACTTAATCTCGGGGTCGTGGGTTCGAGCCCCACGTTGGGCGCTAATCAACAATTTTGAACTTTGCCAATACACTAAAACTCTAGATTCTCGCAAAAGATTGTTCATTTACTGGAATTCATTTAAAGTGCATGGATACAAGCCCGGCTAGCTCAGTCGGTAGAGCACGAGACTCTTCATCTCGGGGTCGTGGGTTCGAGCCCCACGTTGGGCGCTAATCAACAATTTTGGACTTTGCCAATACACTAAAACTCTAGATTCTCGCAAAAGATTGTTCATTTACTGGAATTCATTTAAAGTGCACGGATACAAGCCCGGCTAGCTCAGACGGTAGAGCACGAGACACTTAATCTCGGGGTCGTGGGTTCGAGCCCCACGTTGGGCGCTAATCAACAATTTTGAACTTTGCCAATACACTAAAACTCTAGATTCTCGCAAAAGATTGTTCATTTACTGGAATTCATTTAAAATGCATGAATACAAGCCCGGCTAGCTAGGTCGGTAGAGCCAGAGACTATTAATCTCGGGGTCGAGGGTTCGAGCCACACGTTGGGCGCTACGTGACAATTTTGAACTTTGCCAGTACGCTTATACTCTAGATTCTCGAAAAAGAGAGTCCATTTACTAAAATTCATTTAAATACATGGAAACAAGCCCGGCTAGCTCAGTCGGTAGAGCACGAGACTCTTAATCTCGGGGTCGTTTGTTCGAGCTCCACGTTGGGCGCTAATCAACAATTTTGAACTTTGCCAATACACTAAAACTCTAGATTCTCGCAAAAGATTGTTCATTTACTGGAATTCATTTAAAGTGCATGGATACAAGCCCGGCTAGCTCAGTCGGTAGAGCACGAGACTCTTCATCTCGGGGTCGTTGGTTCGAGCCCCACGTTGGGCGCTAATCAACAATTTTGGACTTTGCCAATACACTAAAACTCTAGATTCTCGCAAAAGATTGTTCATTTACTGGAATTCATTTAAAGTGCACGGATACAAGCCCGGCTAGCTCAGACGGTAGAGCACGAGACACTTAATCTCGGGGTCGTGGGTTCGAGCCCCACGTTGGGCGCTAATCAACAATTTTGAACTTTGCCAATACACTAAAACTCTAGATTCTCGCAAAAGATTGTTCATTTACTGGAATTCATTTAAAGTGCATGGATACAAGCCCGGCTAGCTCAGTCGGTAGAGCACGAGACTCTTCATCTCGGGGTCGTGGGTTCGAGCCCCACGTTGGGCGCTAATCAACAATTTTGGACTTTGCCAATACACTAAAACTCTAGATTCTCGCAAAAGATTGTTCATTTACTGGAATTCATTTAAAGTGCACGGATACAAGCCCGGCTAGCTCAGACGGTAGAGCACGAGACACTTAATCTCGGGGTCGTGGGTTCGAGCCCCACGTTGGGCGCTAATCAACAATTTTGAACTTTGCCAATACACTAAAACTCTAGATTCTCGCAAAAGATTGTTCATTTACTGGAATTCATTTAAAATGCATGAATACAAGCCCGGCTAGCTAGGTCGGTAGAGCCAGAGACTATTAATCTCGGGGTCGAGGGTTCGAGCCACACGTTGGGCGCTACGTGACAATTTTGAACTTTGCCAGTACGCTTATACTCTAGATTCTCGAAAAAGAGAGTCCATTTACTAAAATTCATTTAAATACATGGAAACAAGCCCGGCTAGCTCAGTCGGTAGAGCACGAGACTCTTAATCTCGGGGTCGTTTGTTCGAGCTCCACGTTGGGCGCTAATCAACAATTTTGAACTTTGCCAATACACTAAAACTCTAGATTCTCGCAAAAGATTGTTCATTTACTGGAATTCATTTAAAGTGCATGGATACAAGCCCGGCTAGCTCAGTCGGTAGAGCACGAGACTCTTCATCTCGGGGTCGTTGGT
>NW_028324234.1:1805000-1807500 GCF_054372755.1 Phalangium opilio
TTTTGGACTTTGCCAATACACTAAAACTGTAGATTCTCGCAAAAGATTGTTCATTTACTGGAATTCATTTAAAATGCATGAATACAAGCCCGGCTAGCTAGGTCGGTAGAGCACGAGACTCTTAATCTCGGGGTAGAGGGTTCGAGCCACACGTTGGGCGCTACGTGACAATTTTGAACTTTGCCAGTACACTTATACTCTAGATTCTCGAAAAAGAGAGTCCATTTACTAAAATTCATTTAAATACATGGATACAAGCCCGGCTAGCTCAGTCGGTAGAGCACGAGACTCTTAATCTCGGGGTCGTGGGTTCGAGCCCCACGTTGGGCGCTAATCAACAATTTTGGACTTTGCCAATACACTAAAACTCTAGATTCTCGCAAAAGATTGTTCATTTACTGGAATTCATTTAAAATGCACGAATACAAGCCCGGCTAGCTCAGTCGGTAGAGGACGAGACTCTTCATCTCGGGGTCGTGGGTTCGAGCCCCACGTTGGGCGCTAGTCAACAATTTTGGACTTTGCCAATACACTAAAACTCTAGATTCTCGCAAAAGATTGTTCATTTACTGGAATTCATTTAAAATGCACGAATACAAGCCCGGCTAGCTCAGTCGGTAGAGCACGAGACTCTTCATCTCGGGGTCGTGGGTTCAAGCCCCACGTTGGGCGCTAATCAACAATTTTGGACTTTGCCAATACACTAAAACTGTAGATTCTCGCAAAAGATTGTTCATTTACTGGAATTCATTTAAAGTGCATGGATACAAGCCCGGCTAGCTCAGTCGGTAGAGCACGAGACTCTTAATCTCGGGGTCGTGGGTTCGAGCCCCACGTTGGGCGCTAATCAACAATTTTGAACTTTGCCAATACACTAAAACTCTAGATTCTCGCAAAAGATTGTTCATTTACTGGAATTCATTTAAAATGCATGAATACAAGCCCGGCTAGCTAGGTCGGTAGAGCCAGAGACTCTTAATCTCGGGGTCGAGGGTTCGAGCCACACGTTGGGCGCTACGTGACAATTTTGAACTTTGCCAGTACACTTATACTCTAGATTCTCGAAAAAGAGAGTCCATTTACTAAAATTCATTTAAATACATGGTAACAAGCCCGTTTAGCTCAGTCGGTAGAGCACGAGACTCTTAATCTCGGGGTCGTTTGTTCGAGCTCCACGTTGGGCGCTAATCAACAATTTTGAACTTTGCCAATACACTAAAACTCTAGATTCTCGCAAAAGATTGTTCATTTACTGGAATTCATTTAAAGTGCATGGATACAAGCCCGGCTAGCTCAGTCGGTAGAGCACGAGACTCTTAATCTCGGGGTCGTTTGTTCGAGCTCCACGTTGGGCGCTAAACAAAAATTTTGAACTTTGCCAGTACACTTATACTCTAGATTCTCGAAAAAGAGAGTCCATTTACTAAAATTCATTTAAATACATGGATACAAGCCCGACTAGCTCAGTCGGTAGAGCACGAGACTCTTAATCTCGGGGTCGTGGGTTCGAGCCCCACGTTGGGCGCTAATCAACAATTTTGGACTTTGCCAATACACTAAAACTCTAGATTCTCGCAAAAGATTGTTCATTTACTGGAATTCATTTAAAATGCACGAATACAAGCCCGGCTAGCTCAGTCGGTAGAGCACGAGACTCTTCATCTCGGGGTCGTGGGTTCAAGCCCCACGTTGGGCGCTAATCAAAAATTTTGGACTTTGCCAATACACTAAAACTGTAGATTCTCGCAAAAGATTGTTCATTTACTGGAATTCATTTAAAATGCATGAATACAAGCCCGGCTAGCTAGGTCGGTAGAGCACGAGACTCTTAATCTCGGGGTCGAGGGTTCGAGCCCCACGTTGGGCGCTAATTAACAATTTTGAACTTTGCCAATACACTAAAACTCTAGATTCTCGCAAAAGATTGTTCATTTACTGGAATTCATTTAAGTGCATGGATACAAGCCCGGCTAGCTCAGTCGGTAGAGCACGAGACTCTTAATCTCGGGGTCGTGGGTTCGAGCTCCACGTTGGGCGCTACGTGACAATGTTGAACTTTTCCAGTACACTTATACTCTAGATTCTCGAAAAAGAGAGTCCATTTACTAAAATTCGTTTAAATGCATGGATACAAGCCCGGCTAGCTCAGTCGGTAGAGGACGAGACTCTTAATCTCGGGGTCGTGGGTTCGAGCCCCACGTTGGGCGCTAAACAACAATTTTGGACTTTGCCAATACACTAAAACTCTAGATTCTCGCAAAAGATTGTTCATTTACTGGAATTCATTTAAAATGCACGAATACAAGCCCGGCTAGCTCAGTCGGTAGAACACGAGACTCTTCATCTCGGGGTCGTGGGTTCGAGCCCCACGTTGGGCGCTAATCAACAATTTTGAACTTTGCCAATACACTAAAACTCTAGATTCTCGCAAAAGATTGTTCATTTACTGGAATTCATTTAAAGTGCATGGATACAAGCCCGGCTAGCTCAGTCGGTAGAG
>NW_028324234.1:1905000-1907500 GCF_054372755.1 Phalangium opilio
TCGGTAGAGCACGAGACTCTTAATCTCGGGGTCGTGGGGTCTAGCCCTACGTTGGGCGCTAAACAACAATTTTGAGGTTTTTCCCTTACACTAAAACTAGTATACCCGCAATAGATAACCCATTTACTGAAATTCAATTAAAATGCTCGGATACAGGCTCGACTTGCTCCGTCGGTAGAGCACGAGACTCTTAATCTCGGGGGCGTGGGTTCAAGCCCCACGTTGGGCGCTAATCAACAATTTTGAACTTTGCCAATACACTAAAACTCTAGATTCTCGCAAAAGATTGTTCATTTACTGGAATTCATTTAAAATGCATGAATACAAGCCCGGCTAGCTCAGTCGGTAGAGCACGAGACTCTTAATCTCGGGGTCGTGGGTTCGAACCCCACGTTGGGCGCTAATCAACAATTTTGAACTTTGCCAATACACTAAAACTCTAGATTCACGCAAAAGATTGTTCATTTACTGGAATTCATTTAAAGTGCATGGATACAAGCCCGGCTAGCTCAGTCGGTAGAGCACGAGACTCTTAATCTCGGGGTCGTGGGGTCTAGCCCTACGTTGGGCGCTAAACAACAATTTTGAGGTTTTTCCCTTACACTAAAACTATTATACCCGCAATAGATAACCCATTTACTGAAATTCAATTAAAATGCTCGGATACAGGCTCGACTTGCTCCGTCGGTAGAGCACGAGACTCTTAATCTCGGGGGCGTGGGTTCAAGCCCCACGTTGGGCGCTAATCAACAATTTTGAACTTTGCCAATACACTAAAACTCTAGATTCTCGCAAAAGATTGTTCATTTACTGGAATTCATTTAAAATGCATGAATACAAGCCCGGCTAGCTCAGTCGGTAGAGCACGAGACTCTTAATCTCGGGGTCGTGGGTTCGAGCCCCACGTTGGGCGCTAATCAACAATTTTGAACTTTGCCAATACACTAAAACTCTAGATTCACGCAAAAGATTGTTCATTTACTGGAATTCATTTAAAGTGCATGGATACAAGCCCGGCTAGCTCAGTCGGTAGAGCACGAGACTCTTAATTTCGGGGTCGTGGGGTCGAGCCCTACGTTGGGCGCTAAACAACAATTTTGAGGTTTTTCCCTTACACTAAAACTAGTATACCCGCAATAGATAACCCATTTACTGAAATTCAATTAAAATGCTCGGATACAGGCTCGACTTGCTCCGTCGGTAGAGCACGAGACTCTTAATCTCGGGGTCGTGGGTTCGAGCCCCACGTTGGGCGCTAATCAACAATTTTGGACTTTGCCAATACACTAAAACTCTAGATTCTCGCAAAAGATTGTTCATTTACTGGAATTCATTTAAAGTGCATGGATACAAGCCCGGCTAGCTCAGTCGGTAGAGCACGAGACTCTTAATCGCGGGCTCGTGGGTTCGAGCCCCACGTTGGGCGCTAATCAACAATTTTGAACTTTGCCAATACACTATAACTCTAGATTCTCGCAAAAGATTGTTCATTTACTGGAATTCATTTAAAGTACATGGATACAAGCCCGGCTAGCTCAGTCGGTAGAGCACGAGACTCTTAATCTCGGGGTCGTGGGTTCGAGCCCCACGTTGGGCGCTACGTGACAATTTTGAACGTTGCCAGTACACTTATACTCTAGATTCTCGAAAAAGAGAGTCCATTTACTAAAATTCATTTAAATACATGGATACAAGCCCGGCTAGCTCAGTCGGTAGAGCACGAGACTCTTAATCTCGGGGTCGTTTGTTCGAGCTCCACGTTGGGCGCTAATCAACAATTTTGAACTTTGCCAATACACTAAAACTCTAGATTCTCGCAAAAGATTGTTCATTTACTGGAATTCATTTAAAATGCACGAATACAGGCCCGGCTAGCTCAGTCGGTAGAGCACGAGACTCTTAATCTCGGGGTCGTGGGTTCGAGCCCCACGTTGGGCGCTAATCAACAATTTTGGACTTTGCCAATACACTAAAACTCTAGATTCTCGCAAAAGATTGTTCATTTACTGGAATTCATTTAAAGTACATGGATACAAGCCCGGCTAGCTCAGTCGGTAGAGCACGAGACTATTAATCTCGGGGTCGTGGGTTCGAGCCCCACGTTGGGCGCTACGTGACAATTTTGAACTTTGCCAGTACACTTATACTCTAGATTCTCGAAAAAGAGAGTCCATTTACTAAAATTCATTTAAATGCATGGATACAAGCCCGGCTAGCTCAGTCGGTAGAGCACGAGACTCTTAATCTTGGGGTCGTGGGTTCGAGCCCCACGTTGGGCTCTAATCAACAATTTTGAACTTTGCCAATACAGTAAAACTCTAGATTCTCGCAAAAGATTGTTCATTTACTGGAATTCATTTAAAATGCATGGATACAAGCCCGGCTAGCTCAGTCGGTAGAGCACGAGGCTCTTAATCGCGGGGTCGTGGGTTCGAGCCCCACGTTGGGCGCTAAACATTAATTTTGAGGTTTTCCCGTATACTAAAGGTCGAGATACCCG
>NW_028324234.1:1912500-1982500 GCF_054372755.1 Phalangium opilio
AGCCCGGCTAGCTCAGTCGGTAGAGCACGAGACTCTTAATCTCGGGGTCGTGGGTTCGAGCCCCGCGTTGGGCGCTAAACAACAATTTTGAGGTTTTTCCCTTACACTAAAACTAGTATAACCGCAATAGATAACCCATTTACTGAAATTCAATTAAAATGCTTGGATACAAGCTCGACTTGCTCCGTCGGTAGAGCACGAGACTCTTAATCTCGGGGTCGTGGGTTCGAGCCCGAGTTTGGGCGCTAATCAACCATTTTGGACTTCGCCAATACACTAAGACTCTAGATTCTCGCAAAAGATTGTTCATTTACTGGAATTCATTTAAAGTGCATGGATACAAGCCCGGCTAGCTCAGTCGGTAGAGCACGAGACTCTTAATCTCGGGGTCGTGGGTTCGAGACCCACGTTGGGCGCTAATCAACAATTTTGAACTTTGCCAATACACTAAAACTCTAGATTCTCGCAAAAGATTGTTCATTTACTGGAATTCATTTAAAGTGCATGGATACAAGCCCGGCTAGCTCAGTCGGTAGAGCCCGAGACTCTTAATCTCGGGGTCGTGGGTTCGCGCCACACGTTGGGCGCTACGTGACAATTTTGAACTTTGCCAGTACACTTATACTCTAGATTCTCGAAAAAGAGAGTCCATTTACTAAAATTCATTTAAATACATGGTTACAAGCCCTGCTAGCTCAGTCGGTAGAGCACGAGACTTTTAATCTCGGGGTCGTGGGTTCGAGCTCTACGTTGGGCGCTAATCAACAATTTTGAACTTTGCCAATACACTAAAACTCTAGATTCCCGCAAAAGATTGTTCATTTACTGGAATTCATTTAAAGTGCATAAACACAAGCCCGGCTAGCTCAGTCGGTAGAGCACGAAACTCTTAATCTCGGGGTCGTGGGTTCGAGCCCCACGTTGGGCGCTAATAAACAATTTTGGACTTTGCCAATACACTAAAACTCTAGATTCTCGCAAAAGATTGTTCATTTACTGGAATTCATTTAAAGTACATGGATACAAGCCCGGCTAGCTCAGTCGGTAGAGCACGAGACTCTTAATCTCGGGGTCGTGGGTTCGCGCCCCACGTTGGGCGCTAATCAACAATTTTGAACTTTGCCAATACACTAAATTTCTAGATTCTCGCAAAAGATTGTTCATTTACTGGAATTCAGTTAAAGTGCATGGGTACAAGCCTGGCTAGCTCAGTCGGTAGAGCACGAGACTCTTAATCTCGGGGTCGTGGGTTCGAGCCCCAAGTTGGGCGCTAAACATTAATTTTGAGGTTTTCCCATATACTAAAAGTCGAGATACCCGCAATAGATAACCCATTTACTGAAATTCAATTAAAATGCATGGATACAAGCCCGGCTAGCTCAGTCGGTAGAGCACGAGGCTCTTAATCTCGGGGTCGTGGGTTCCAGCCCTAGTGGGCGCTAAACAACAATTTTGAGGTTTTTCCCTTACACTAAAACTCTAGATTCTCGCAAACGATTGTTCATTTACTGGAATTCATTTAAAGTGCATGGACACAAGCCCGGCTAGCTCAGTCGGTAGAGCACGAGACTCTTAATCTCGGGGTCGTGGGTTCGAGCCCCACGTTGGGCGGTACGTGACAATTTTGAACTTTGCCAGTACACTTATACTCTAGATTCTCGAAAAAGAGAGTCCATTTACTAAAATTCATTTAAATGCATGGATACAAGCCCGGCTAGCTCAGTCGGTAGAGCATGAGACTATTAATCTTGGGGTCGTGGGTTCGAGCCCCACGTTGGGCGCTAATCAACAATTTTGAACTTTGCCAATACACTAAAACTCTAGATTCTCGCAAAAGATTGTTCATTTACTGGAATTCATTTAAAATGCATGGATACAAGCCCGGCTAGCTCAGTCGGTAGAGCACGAGGATCTTAATCGCGGGGTCGTGGGTTCGAGCCCCACGTTGGGCGCTAAACATTAATTTTGAGGTTTTCCCGTATACTAAAGGTCGAGATACCCGCAATAGATAACCCATTTACTGAAATTCAATTAAAATGCATGGATACAAGCCAGGCTAGCTCAGTCGGTAGAGCACGAGACTCTTAATCTCGGGGTCGTGGGTTCGAGCCTGAGTTTGGGCGCTAAGCAACAATTTTGAACTTTGACAATACACTAAAACTCTAGATTCTCGCAAAAGATTGTTCATTTACTGGAATTCATTTAAAGTGCATGGATACAAGCCCGGCTAGCTCAGTCGGTAGAGCACGAGACTCTTAATCTCGGGGTCGTGGGGTCGAGCCCCACGTTGGGCGCTAAACAACAATTTTGAGGTTTTTCCCTTACACTAAAACTAGTATACCCGCAATAGATAACCCATTTACTGAAATTCAATTAAAATGCTTGGATACAAGCTCGACTTGCTCCGTCGGTAGAGCACGAGACTCTTAATCTCGGGGTCGTGGGTTCGAGCCCGAGTTTGGGCGCTAAGCAACAATTTTGAACTTTGCCAATACACTAAAACTCTAGATTCTCGCAAAAGATTGTTCATTTACTGGAATTCATTTAAAATGCATGAATACAAGCCCGGCTAGCTCAGTCGGTAGAGCACGAAACTCTTAATCTCGGGGTCGTGGGTTCGAGCCCCACGTTGGGCGCTAATCAACAATTTTGAACTTTGCCAATACACTAAAACTCTAGATTCTCGCAAAAGATTGTTCATTTACTGGAATTCATTTAAAGTGCATGGACACAAGCCCGGCTAGCTCAGTCGGTAGAGCACGAGACTCTTAATCTCGGGGTCGTGGGTTCGAGCCTCACGTTGGGCAGTACGTGACAATTTTGAGCTTTGCCAGTACACCTATACTCTAGATTCTCGAAAAAGAGAGTCCATTTACTAAAATTCATTTAAATGCATGGATACAAGCCCGGCTAGCTCAGTCGGTAGAGCATGAGACTATTAATCTTGGGGTCGTGGGTTCGAGCCCCACGTTGGGCGCTAATCAACAATTTTGAACTTTGCCAATACACTAAAACTCTAGATTCTCGCAAAAGATTGTTCATTTACTGGAATTCATTTAAAATGCATGGATACAAGCCCGGCTAGCTCAGTCGGTAGAGCACGAGGCTCTTAATCGCGGGGTCGTAGGTTCGAGCCCCACGTTGGGCGCTAAACATTAATTTTGAGGTTTTCCCGTACACTCAAAGTCGAGATACCCGCAATAGATAACCCATTTACTGAAATTCAATTAAAATGCATTGATACAAGGCCGGCTAGCTCAGTCGGTAGAGCACGAGGCTGTTAATCTCGGGGTCGTGGGTTCGAGCCCCACGTTGGGCGCTAAACATTAATTTTGAGGTTTTCCCGTATACTAAAGGTCGAGATACCCGCAATAGATAACCCATTTACTGAAATTCAATTAAAATGCATGGATACAAGCCAGGCTAGCTCAGTCGGTAGAGCACGAGACTCTTAATCTCGGGGTCGTGGGTTCGAGCCTGAGTTTGGGCGCTAAGCAACAATTTTGAACTTTGACAATACACTAAAACTCTAGATTCTCGCAAAAGATTGTTCATTTACTGGAATTCATTTAAAGTGCATGGATACAAGCCCGGCTAGCTCAGTCGGTAGAGCACGAGACTCTTAATCTCGGGGTCGTGGGTTCGAGCCTCACGTTGGGCGCTAAACAACAATTTTGAGGTTTTTCCCTTACACTAAAACTAGTATACCCGCAATAGATAACCCATTTACTGAAATTCAATTAAAATGCTTGGATACAAGCTCGACTTGCTCCGTCGGTAGAGCACGAGACTCTTAATCTCGGGGTCGTGGGTTCGAGCCCGAGTTTGGGCGCTAAGCAACAATTTTGAACTTTGCCAATACACTAAAACTCTAGATTCTCGCAAAAGATTGTTCATTTACTGGAATTCATTTAAAATGCATGAATACAAGCCCAGCTAGCTCAGTCGGTAGAGCACGAAACTCTTAATCTCGGGGTCGTGGGTTCGAGCCCCACGTTGGGCGCTAATCAACAATTTTGAACTTTGCCAATACACTAAAACTCTAGATTCTCGCAAAAGATTGTTCATTTACTGGAATTCATTTAAAGTGCATGGACACAAGCCCGGCTAGCTCAGTCGGTAGAGCACGAGACTCTTAATCTCGGGGTCGTGGGTTCGAGCCCCACGTTGGGCAGTACGTGACAATTTTGAACTTTGCCAGTACACTTATACTCTAGATTCTCGAAAAAGAGAGTCCATTTACTAAAATTCATTTAAATGCATGGATACAAGCCCGGCTAGCTCAGTCGGTAGAGCATGAGACTATTAATCTTGGGGTCGTGGGTTCGAGCCCCACGTTGGGCGCTAATCAACAATTTTGAACTTTGCCAATACACTAAAACTCTAGATTCTCGCAAAAGATTGTTCATTTACTGGAATTCATTTAAAATGCATGGATACAAGCCCGGCTAGCTCAGTCGGTAGAGCACGAGGCTCTTAATCGCGGGGTCGTAGGTTCGAGCCCCACGTTGGGCGCTAAACATTAATTTTGAGGTTTTCCCGTACACTCAAAGTCGAGATACCCGCAATAGATAACCCATTTACTGAAATTCAATTAAAATGCATTGATACAAGGCCGGCTAGCTCAGTCGGTAGAGCACGAGGCTGTTAATCTCGGGGTCGTGGGTTCGAGCCCCACGTTGGGCGCTAAACATCAATTTTGAGGTTTTTCCATTACACTAAAACTAGTATACACGCAATAGATAACCCATTTACTGAAATTCAATTAAAATGCTTGGATACAAGCTCGACTTGCTCCGTCGGTAGAGCACGAGACTCTTAATCTCGGGGTCGTGGGTTCGAGCCCGAGTTTGGGCGCTAAGCAACAATTTTGAACTTTGCCAATACACTAAAACTCTAGATTCTCGCAAAAGATTGTTCATTAACAGGACCTGAGCAAACTATAGCTTAACCTGCTACTAGTACGACCAGGAAGAATTGATGTAAACTGGAGTTGAAATTTCATCATGTGCGACCTGCGGCCCAGAAACTCTCCCATAGTCCCAGTGTGTGTAGAACATAATTTTTTCGCTGTTATCTGCCAAAATCAATCTTTCTAGGTAGTGCCGCCTCCTCACTTGAATTTTTCATGATATATTAAGGTTTAAAGGAACAAAATACTAGATTACTTTTTTCACTTCCATGTCCCTCTGCTACCTAGAAGCAAACTTTCCTCTCTTTTTGCTACTCATTACCGGTGCCATTCCCTTAACTTTCTGTTCGTTATAACTACTATCATGAGTTTATTTATTTCAAACCAAAATATAAAAAAATGGATTATTTTTCCTTTTGTGCTACTTAGAATTTACAAATGTATATAACGTTGTGCCGTGCCATATCAAATAGTCTCTAACTATTGTTTGAAACTAGAGAGAGAAATTGGTCAGTAACACTGACCATGCCCTGAACTATGAGAAAGAACAATACGACGGTTCACTAAAGTACACTTGATATCACATCATTTTGCAAAACCGCGAGTAAAAATGTTACTGTCCCTATTGAATTTTGCGACATTGGTTTTAGAATAATTAAAATGTTCCACTGCGAAGCGTGCCGGTCACGAATGGGGATGTAGCGTCTTTAGGAACCTTTTAAAACGCAAAACCATACACGTACTCTCCCAAAAGTAATTAATGTAATGATAAAATGTTTTCGGGGAATGGAATTGTGGTCGAAAAGCCGAGATAAGTAAATTTTTGAAATTGATTACCAGTAAAATAATTTATTTCAACGGAAAACGGTAAAGGAACGTTGTTTTTTCTTAAGCATGCATTTAAGTTTCAATTAAAAAGAAAAATTAATATCTGATCCTTCAGACAAGTGATAACCTCAGTCTTATCGAAACTTTTTCGGTCTTGATTCTAATCAGGACATTTTTGATTAATAACACTTTTGAACTTTGCCAGTACACTTAAACTCTAGATTCCAGCAAAAGATAGTCCATTTACTGAAATTCATTTAAGATGCTTGGATACAAGACCGGCTAGCTCAGTTGGTAGAACACGAGACTCTTAATCTCGGGGTCGTGGGTTCGAGCCCCACGTTGGACGCTCAACTTCATTTTTTAGGTTTTGCCTTTACCCCTAAACTATAGATTCCCGCAAAAAATAGCCCATTTACTCAAATTCAATTCAAAACGCATAGTTACAAGCCCGGCTAGCTCAGTCTTAAGGGCACGAGACTCAATCATGGACCCGTGGTTTCAATCCCCACGTTGGGCACTAATCATTATATTAGGTGTATGAGTTATAATTTAAGAGTACTGTTTTGTTATTACAAAAATAGTTAAAAAGAATTTAGATTGTTACAAGGTGAAGTCTGAGCGCGAACTGAGGAGAGGTTATTTGGCTTGCTGGCTTTGAGGTCAATTTCTATTAGCGGTAGTGGAGCCATCTGTTATCGAATATGTGATAGAAAGGAAGGCGCGTAACTTAAAAGTTAGTCCCGTGTTATTTATGATATGGCCCTAACATCACTTTCCCCGCTAAAAATAATTATATATTAAATGTTACACGAGGCTTGCGCTTACGAAGTGAACGGCGTGGTGCGGTGACTGCGGTTCATGCGGCTATGTCGAGACCTGGGGAAGCGGTGGAAGGCGTTTGCATAGACTATTTTGGTCAATGGTTTGACCAGGGTTGGCAACTGAAGCAATCTCGGCCCATGAGGGAAGGACCTGACCCCTCATATATCAAAAGCGGTAAACGCTAGAACTTGTCATTGTATCCGACTTTAACCAACAACTCGCCCTTAATTTTGACGTTCTGACCCGTAAAGGATGCGAGTGTGTGTTTATTCTCTTGTAGGCTTTCCAGATAAGTTTCTATGACTTGGTGTGTTTCGGGAACTAAGGTAGTTGTTTATTTAGACAAGGAAGTAAAATCGGCGGTGACGAAGCGACGTTGGTGGTAGATAAAGCTTCGTGTTGTACATCGTTCTGCGGCTTGATTGTGGAACGAATGTGAAAGATATCATATTCAGGTGGCTGTTCGTCTGGAATATCTTCCTTCGTGGGTTCTTCATCATGAATATAGTGGGCTGTGTCGCCGGAGCGACGTCTGGTATTGTTTGAGCTTGGTGTGAGAGATCCATGTCTCGCCCGACTACGATTAGGGCTTGGACGTGCGTTACGCGACTGATTTTGCCTACGAAGCTCAGTTTGGTTGCGTGATTTTCTGCAAGCGATAGCTAAATGTCCTTTGATGTCACATTGAAAACATTCAACATCTCTATATTTGCACTCCCATTCGTGATTTTTGGCACTGGAACAGCGAATACATGGGTAATGCGAGGCACTTGGTTTGACTCCGCGATTGTTAAGTGCGGTTGTGTCTGGCAATTGTGAGTTGGACGTTGTGTTATTTGACTTTTGTTGTCTTCTTTTGAAATGTGATAATTTATTAATTTGACCCGAGTCCTGTTGTGATTTGATATCGAGGATCTCCTTCTCTACGGTTTCGAGTGATTGAGCTATAGTTATGGCTTTCTTGCTATCGAGAGCTGTTTCTGCGAGGCTAAAGATAGCTCATTCACTGATATTCACCGATATTCAATGAAAAACGCATGTTCACAAGCCCGGCAAGCTCAGTCGGTAGAACACGGAGCTCTTAATCTCGGGGTCGTGGGTTCGAGCTCCACGTTGGGCGCTAAACGTTACATTAATTTTGAAGTTTGCCCGTACACTAAAACTCTAGATTCCCGCAAAAGGTATCCTATTTACTGAAATCTGGGAGCACGCACTGGCATCCTTTTCTCGAAGCAACTCGTGGCACTTTTAAGCCCACTGTATCTTCGTGATGGGTACAGGTAAAAGCCTGAAATTTTGCTTGCCGCGAGGACTTTCAATCGTAGCTATAGTTTCCAAATTTCAAGTTCCTACCCTAAATACTTTTCGAAATATCGCAGGTGAAATTTACCTTATTTTGTCACTCACTCACTCACCGATCATCAAAATTCTAAGGTACTTCTAGAGGAGATAGAAACTTAAAATCCAGGATTTAGTTTTCATTTATTTTATAAAGCACAGAAAAATTAAAACATCCTGAAATTTTTAAAAAATTGTTCTTTAGTTCTTTATTTTAAAACTAGATGGCGCTGCCGTCTTTTCAACATAAATAGTGTGTGTTCTTGATGAAAGGACGTAATGGTCCAAAGTTAACCGAAAGTTAAATATATAATAAAGCTAATAGGAGTACTAGTTTAAAAGAAATGTGTCGTAACTGATGCTACATTCTTTTATAAGATATCGCGTACAATCTTTATTGCATATTCTCTCCGGGTCGAAAGGGGTAATTCAGCGTA
Source organism: Phalangium opilio (assembly GCF_054372755.1). Lineage (NCBI taxonomy): Eukaryota > Metazoa > Arthropoda > Arachnida > Opiliones > Phalangiidae > Phalangium > Phalangium opilio. Next base: position 1,920,841 of record NW_028324234.1, read on the forward strand.
AATATGGACTAACGTTAGCAATTATATTGGCAAACGAAGTACCACGAGAGGGTCTTGTTTTAATATAACTACCGAAGTATAACGAGAGATTCTACAAAAAGAAGTGAGATCCTATGAAAAACATTTACATGTACAAAAATGGGCCAAGCCTCGCTTCGTGCCCTCTCAGCCGTAAAACGTTCTGAGATCCCATGTAGAGCCAAGTCTGTCTTTTGTTCTCATTCAATCGCCAATTGAACAATTATGTTATAAATTAAGTCCTTTTCCTAATTAATAACAGAAGAAAATAGGGGAAGTGGGTAGCCGTAGCCTTGAGCCATACAAGTCGTCCAGTGATTCTCACTTACAATGGTCGATTCCCCTACCACCCTTAAAATTTGAATCTGGCCAATCGGCGCGAAGCATAAAATAGTACCAGATTTCATTGCGAACGCCACCATGTAGCGAACTGTGGAACTAACTTGTGTAGTCTGCTTATATTTCTGCTGTGCTTCAGTTTGAGTTAGGGTTACGTCAGGCAACGGGTTAATGCGGATATTGGTTTAATTAAGGACGAAAATTCGGTTATTTAATAAAATGAATGTCGTTAAGAGTACGCAGTGTGATTTAACATACAAGGAAACTACCGATAAGAAAAAAAAAAGCTGTGTTGAAAGGAAAAGCAAGATCTACCCAAACCAATCCCAATGTTAAAAATCAAACTACAACAACTTGGATACAACTTTATTACTTTGAACTCTTCCCTATCACAGTTTAAAACTTCGGACAAGTTAATTTTTTCCCTGGAACTTAGAAATACCATTGTATTTAAAAATAAAGACATATTTTAAAATAAGTTATGAATTTAGTACTTACCACTCGATTCCAGCCTCTGCCATTCTGCCTGAGTGCCTCACTGCCTCTAGCAGACGCCTCTAGTCAGTTGGAAGGCGTAGGACCGTACTGTCCACAGAATTACGTCACTCGTGTGTTAATGCGCGTAAAAATCCTATCTCTCTTCACCCCCACGGGGAGGGAAATGGCGCGAAAAATCCGTAAACGGGACGCCTCGCGAAGTTGCCCAAGCTACCCACTTCCCCTATTTTCTTCTGTTAATAACCAATATTCTTTGACTCTATCATTATTATACATCTTTGTTCGTATCAAAAATATCGTGACTTGGCAAGCGCAGGTGTACATAAGGTTATGCATAACTCGCCTATAAACTTGTAAATAGGGTTATGCATAACTCACCATATAATTTGTACATAGGGTTGTGCATGACTCATCTTATAAACTTGTACATATCCCCTCGACCCTAAACGATTTAGTGAATATCCCTTCGATTATTTTAAAATCGGCAACGATTTAGTGAATATCCCTTCGATTATTTTAAAATCGGCGACGATTTAGTGAATATCCCCTCGACTCCCTTTTAATATTACTTACCTGCGATTGCCAAGTCACGATATTTTTGATACGAACAAAGATGTATAATAATGATAGAGTCAAAGAATATTGGTTATTAATTAGGAAAAGGACTTAATTTATAACATAATTGTTCAATTGGCGATTGAATGAGAACAAATGACAGACTTGGCTCTACATGGGATCTCAGAACGTTTTACGGCTGAGAGGGCACGAAGCGAGGCTTGGCCCATTTTTGTACATGTAAATGTTTTTCATAGGATTCAATTAAAATGAATGGTTTCAAGCCCGGCTAGCCCAATCGGTTGAGCACGAGACTCTTAATTTCAGGGTCGTGGATGTGAGCCCCGCGTTGGGCGCTAAATCCAATCTTTTAAGTTTGCCCGTTCAGTAAAACACTATATTCCCGCAAAAGGAAGCTTATTTACTGAAATTCAATTAAGGACGTTGGTTACAAGCCCGGCTAGCTCAATCGGTTGAGCATGAGACTGTTAATCTCGGGGTCGTGGGTTCGAGCCCCACCTCGTGCGATAGGTATTAGTTTTTAAAGAGTTACTGCCATAATTTTCGTCATCCACAAACTTAAAATACGAAAAAAATCCTTGAAAAATCTAGTTTATTATCTAGTTTACTTTTGTATTTGGTTTCGTAGAAATTTATAAAATTGCAATCAAAGTTTTGTGTTTGGAAAAGGCCTAGTTAAATTTTGTTTCGTTTGATGACGTAGTAAGGAGAAATTTTCACTCTAGATGTTGCTCCCGTGACGCCTGTTAGTGTCTCAGCGCCGCGTTAAGCCTATTTTATTCAGATTTGCGCGCCATTAGTAGGCTCCGACAGTCTCGGGCGCACGCGCTTGGCTTTTCCGCGAGATGCCGTGAATGACGTAGCGAGGAGAAAAATCCGCCAAATATCTTCTCCGCTAATTTGCTTTTTCAGCCAAATTTCAAGTTTTCGAAGTGTTTTTTCTGTGTTTTCCCTCATATTTAAATATTAATCAAGCATATTTTTGGAATCAGAAGAGTTAAACTCTCAAAAAAGTAAGGTTTTCTTTAGATTTGAGATAGTTTTTAAATCAGTTCGGTATTCCTTTAAGTTTAACCGTACACTAAGAACTTTAGATTCCCGTAAAAGATAAATATTTTAAAATAATGGACTTAGGTCAGGTTAGATTTAGTTGAGATAAGTGAGGTTACGTTTGGTTTAGATAGTTTAGGTCAGGTTAGGTTTTGTCTGACACCTGATTGTCGTAGACCCTAAACAGAAACCCCTTTGAAAGAAATCACACTTAAATATTTAAGCAAATGTTTTATTTATCATTGAAATGAATTATTAATTTTACCAAAAAAGAAGAGTTTAAAATATGCGTGACTTTGATATTAAATATAGTTGATACCCTTGCCTTTACATTCTTTTACCAAAATATATTTCTAAACTCTTTTCAACAAATATTTTTATTTTACTATTTTCTCAAAGTTTAACAAACATGGTTTTCAAAAGTTGATTGCGATAAACTTTTGCACAGACGTTCCTAGAACTAGGCCGTCTAACTAGTGTTGGCAGACGTCCATTAAATTAGCCTAGGAAGTAAACAATTACAATAGTGTGTATAGCGTAGTCTCTGCTGGGGTAAGAACTCAATGGATTGGGGTTTTAGTTTTTTCCCCTTTAATAAGCCTGTTGAAATATCGAGCTCCTCCCTTGGATATCTTTCTTCACGTGAGCGGGGCGTGACTTCTTCAACTCACGAAAGCTGCATCTCTAAAGAGACCGGAAAACGGGGTTAGATGCCTCTCTATAGCACGGTTGCTTTATATATATAAAAAAAATGAATGACGAAAGGCCGAATGGCTTTGAGTGTTCCCAAATTCACAGCCCCCATCCCTTCCCCCGATGCTATGCTAGAGAGAACTCGGTTTGTACAATGGGAGGCGGGCGTAGAGATTCAGAGTTCAGCCATTAGCTGTTTCTCTACCAGTAGGGTAAATGTTGGCGTAGGAGTCGCGCCTAAACCGGAGGTTTGAGAAACGTCATCGCGAGAGAGGAGTCGCAAACTCTTCTTTTTGTTACTTCTTAGGGTAATTTAATGGACTTCTGCTGTTGGTTTTAAAATTAATGAACAAGAAAACAATTTCTTTTAATACTTCATTGAACCATGTATTTATCTTCAATAATTATTGAAGGTACGTGCGAATAAAGTCTTTTATAGGGCTCTGCTCTTTTGGCCCCTGTACTAAAAAACATGACTTTACCTTCTTCATAGATGGGCCAAAAGTATTGCAGATAACAACATAACTTCATATCTAATTAAAATAAACTGCCTTTGTAGACAAAGCTATGAAAACTAGAACGAAATGAAAAATTCAGCCGTTTTACTTCGAGTATTTCAAAAATTCTAATACATTAGAAACATTTAAGTAACTTCTCTTATTTTTTTATCTTTATAATAATACCTAAGATTGAATGTTTCATATTCAATAACTAATTTAACAAAGGGAAATTTTCAGAATCTTGTATGTAAAATATTGCCTTTAGAAATAATTTCTGTTGTTATTGTTTTATCTGTGCGTGATGCAGCTTTAATAAAGGGGATTCCACGTACAACTATTATGTGATGTGTTTTATTACACATTAAATTGATCGATTAGTATCATTTGGTGCGTATTCCCGTGGCATCAATAAATTAGCTTTTTGTTTCGTAGTAATATCGTCCTACAGTGTAAGCAGTGAGCACAAATAATAATGAGAGTGGGAGAGACCAAATAGTACGTCAGCCCCCCTTTCTTAAACGTTACCAGTTACTTTCTAAGAGAGTGTCTCACATGCGCAATCGGTGCAACAGAAGGGGAAAAATCAGAGAGGTAAGATTACGTTTCGGCCAATAAAAGTGTGAGCCTCTAACCGTATTTTCGTGTTTACCCTTTTTGAATTTCCTTCTGAGGGGATGACGTGCGGTCTTACTCCTCGGCTGTGCGCCGAGGTAGGTGCGCGTGAGAGCCCCATGTTGCCCACGTTACCATTCCCCTTCTCTCTTTGACACTCCTTTCTATTTGTGCTCACTGGGTGAGTGAACTGCGTGTTGTTGAAAAATAATTTTCTTCAAAACTAGTAAAATTTATCTTGTCTATATTTCTTTAATAAGATTAGGCAGCAAAACGGAAAAACATCAGCTGTAACGATGAAACTGGTAAAAGTTGGTTTTATAAAATAGCATGAGCTTTTAGAGAACGTCATTTTCTACGTCATCTCGCTAATGACCACTTAAAGCATAGCCCACTCCATCACGTTGGTTGTTCGAGCACAAGCGTGATCGAGTTGGCTATGCTTAAAATTAAGCCATCCTCAATTACGTCAAGCCTTGGCTAAGTAGTTTTATTCACATTCATTTTAAAATTTAAGTAAGGTGATGATAGAGCTCGGCATTTTCGATCAATTATCTACTTTATTTTATCTTTATCCATACCCGAAAATTATCCACAGAACTAACATGTTAAATCGTATTATAATCCGCACATTTGTTTATAAATAATCGGTTATCCACCAATTTGTGGATAATTGATCGAAAATGCCGAGCTCTAGGTGATGAATGTAAATCAGTGTTCAAATTAGTATTAATATTAATTTATTAAGATTATCTTTCTCGTTTGATGTGGTGCCTTACAAAAATTCCATGATCAAGGCTTAGATTGATCAAAGCGACTGGCCCCAATCTATTTTTGGAAACGGGAATGCTATCCTTCCGCAATACATCTAGGCCACGTGACTTAGAGACGAAGCAACATTCCAACAAGATCAGGGCCGGATTAAAGGGGGGCCGAGGGGGCACTGGCCCCCGGGCGCAAGGCTTGTTGGAGCGCATTGAGTTAAACTATTCCCCCTCAGAAACATTGGATGTTCTTTTTTCCCGGCTTAAGGGGGCGCAATTTTTCACCCGGTGGCCGAGAACTATCTCGGCCCCCGGGTGCAAAATTGCTTAATCCGGCCCTGAACAAGATGGCAAATATGTATTCGTTTAAATGTCACTTCGAAATCATTTCAATAGCTCTATTGCCGTAAAAGTCGCTTTTCCCTTATTGTAAGATTATTGCAGCCTAATCTCTTAAATATGGACTTTGCATACTTATTAGTTATATCCGCACAAATTCAATATAACATTGGGGCGAGTTATCGCAAGTGATAACTATGGTCTAAAGGGTTGGTGTCAACCTCGTGCCGTCTATGAAAGCGCGATAAAAAATGGGTGATTAGTCTTAGGTGTCATCAAACCTTGATCGAAAATCGGCGGATGTCTCGTGAATTCCCCTCGTGCTAATAAAAAAACAAGGTGGTCTAGTTAAATTTTACAGTCTTTAGTTAGCCATAATTTACCGACCAGTTAAACCCTTTCAATAAGTTATCACTCTCGCGAATATTAAAGACGGTAAAATTTTAACTTAACCACCTTGTTGTTTTAGCCACATCGTATATACCATGGGCTATTAGTTTAACCTGGTGTGTAGAAGATGATGATGAAGAAGAAGATGATGTTTTGTTCGATATTTTTAAATAGTACTTCGTAAAACCACTTCTAGGTGGCGCTGGCTCCATAATTTTCTAATTTTTCTTGTCAACGATTTTTAAATCTATAATTTTTATTTTCTTCTCCACCACCACTGGGAATCGAGAGATAGTAAGAGAGAGAACGAAAGTATCTAGGAGTTGTGCTAAGTAAGCTCCGAGAAGGAGAGAGGGTTGCAGAGATAGTAGGAGGGAGAACGAAAGTAGCTAGGAGCTGCGCTGAGTAAGCTCCGAGAGCGGGCGAGGATTCTGTAGTAGAGCTCGGCATTTTCGATCAATTATCTACTTTATTTTATCTTTATCCATACCCGAAAATTATCCACAGAACTAACATGTTAAATCGTATTATAATCCGCACATTTGTTTATAAATAATCGGTTATCCACCAATTTGTGGATAATTGATCGAAAATGCCGAGCTCTATTCTGTAGAACCGCGCTTGGCAATTTTGCCCATAGATTTTTTGGTTTCCTCTTAGCTACAAGGTATCGATAAGACTAATAGTTTTACCTGAGTTGTAGTAGTTGTAGGTTTAGTAGTAGTATTAGTAGTAATTAGATTATTAACGGACGTTGGCGACATGTGATTCACGTTCCCAAGCAGCCATTGAAGAATTATTTCCCCTGACCGGTATATTAGGGGATATTTCACTAGAAGTATATTTATTGTAGTTGAGTACGTAAACGATGTGACTTAATTATGGGTTAGACCATCTTGTTTAATAGCACGAGGGAATTCACGAGACATCCGCCGCTTTTCGTTCAAGGTTTGATGACACCTAAGACTATTCACCTATTTAGATATCGCGCACTCATAGAACGTGAGAGATTGCACCAACCCTTTAAACGATAGTTATCACTTGCGATAACTCGTTTAAAAAGTTCGAGAATCGCCCCTAATATTGCAATGGATTATTTCGTAAAGTGAGAGTGAACCGCGGTATATAAGTTATTCTTTCTACGCTAATTTACAAAGCGCTATTTTCCTGTACATAAACAATGAGTAAAATTAGCTTCCACTTCCAAAACTGCAACGAGAAACGTTCTTTATACCGCGTCGTAATATTCCAGAAATGTTTATAGTATCAACCACGGTGTTTAGGTGGCTGGCTGATTTTCAGATTAATGTTTCCATTGGGGTTCTACAAAAAGAAGAAAAATAATAATACGAAGGTTATTAGAGTACTAGACACGGCAGCAGCTGACCAAATTTGAATACGTCAGATTAGACTTAAAGAAATACGTTCAGCTTTAATTCACAGGGCCCCCAGAAGTCCAATAATTCCTTCAAAATCCTAGATTTTCAAAACTGTCCTATAAAATCCTAAATTTTTCGCAAAATTCCTATAATTTTGAAATTTTCACGAATTTTAAGCAACCCATCGGTTAAACACTGAAGTACTACAATTCCTATAAAATTATATATTTTTAAAACTGTCCAAATCCTATAAAATCCTATATTTTTAGCAAAAATCCTATAAAATCCTATATTTTTGGCAAAAATCCTATAAAATCCTATAATTTTGAAACTTGAGCGAATTTTAAGCAACCTATAGGTTAAACCCTGAAGTTCTATAAAATCCTACATTTTCGGAACCGTCCTATGAAATCCTATATGTTTGGCAAAACTCGTAAAAAATGCTATAATTTGAAATTTGCGTGAGATTTAAGAAACCCATCGGTTAGTTCCCGAACTAGTATAAAATACTATATTTTCAAAACGGTCCTATAAAATCCTACATTTTCAAAACTGTCCTATAAATTTCTATATTTTCAAAACTGTCATATAAAATTCTATATTTTCAAAACTGTCCTATAAAATCCTATAATTTTGAAATTTGCGCGAATATTAAGCAACTCATCGGCTCCACCAGAACTTGGGTCTAAAAAATATCATAAAATGTGGATGGTATCCCTAATATTGTAGCTTAACTAGTTAAATATGCCTCTGTATATATTATGGTTCTGAGAACTGAACGTTCAGTGTCGACCATCATGGACTGAGCTTTGCCATGTGTGGACAAACAGCCAATAGGGAATCTAATAGTTGTCGTCTGCTAGATCAAAAAAAAGCGGTAAATAATTTTCTAGCAGTATTGAACTGTTCTTTAAAAAAACGAAAGAAAAATTAATATTTTAGGGTCCTATATAATCCTGTAATTCTGGAAAAACGTCCTATAAAATCCTATATTTTCACTAAAAAATATCTGTATTTACTATAAATATTTTCAAAATACGTCTGGGACCCTGACAGTCACGATGGTGGAACGTTAGTCAAATAGTTTCGACAAAAATGCTTCAGAACAATGTCGGGATAAGTTAAAGTTGCGTGGGAGGTTGACCCTTATGCTACTTCACATAAACCAAAGATAAATTATCTTTGTCCAATTAATGATACTTCATTTGGGTCTCAAGATAATGAGTGGAAAAAAAATTACGACAACACTTGACCTAAATATGTTGACACATTTTTTTACACCGGAAAGCGTAAGTCCATTAAATTAGCCTAGGAAGTAAACAATTACAATAGCTGGTATAGCGTACGTCTCTGTTGGGGTACGAACTCTTTTTAACTCCATAGATTGGGGGTTAGTATTTCCTCCTTTCCTAAGCATGTTTGATATCTTTCTTCACGTGAGCGGGGCGTGACTTCTTCCGCCCATGAACGCTGCATCTTTAGAGGAACCGGCAAATGGGGTAGATTCCTCTCTACAGCCATAGCTGTCCGCGCTCACCTCAATTTAGCGAGCCCGAGCGCGAATTGAGCGAGGCTCTTCGAAATAATTGATAAAGTCACGAGCCCGAGCCGAGCCCGAAAGTTTATGAAAAAGTTTTCTGAGCTTGAGCCCGGGCTCACAATACGTCACAAACAAAGTGAGCCTTGAGCTGAGCCCAGGTTCAACTGTAAAATCAACGAAAGCTTGCGCTGAGCTCTCTTACAAATGTTTTGGCTTTCCTGAGCTCGAGCGAGGCCAACTGAAAACTATGAGACCGCTCATTTTGAAAGGGCGCTCACTGTTTTGAGACTGCGCTCAGCTTGGCTCAGCGCCGTATTCAGTGCCAACAGAAACTAGCGTAAATCATTGGTAGATGAAGTTTTGAAATTTTTTTAATACAAATGTAGTGCAAGTCATTTGGATAGTAAATATGTATTGTAGTTTTGCATTTATCGCGTAAAAATAGCTGCAAAATTATTTATTTCAACATCTACACTGTTTGGAAGAAATATTCTCCGGAAATATGAGACCAAGCTCGAGCTTGAGCTTACTAAATTGAATGAGCCCGAGCTCGAGGTGAGCCTTAAATTCTATCGATTTTGAGCCCGAGCTGAGCGCGAAAGATATTAGAGAGAGCTTGAGCTCGAGCTTAGCCCATCAAAATTATGCGAATGAACCCGAGCCCGAGGCGAGCTCATTTATAAAAACTAACTGAGCTTGAGCTCACATTGAGCTCTAAGGAAACATTGTTTCAATTTTGAGCTTGAGGTGAGCTCGTTGTCAATTTCTATAAAGTAACGTGAGCTGAGCTGAGCCCAAGCGATGGTGGACAGGTATGTCTACAGCACGTTTGCTTCATAAAAAAAGAATGACAAAAGACCGAATGGCCTTGACTGTTCCCAAACTCATAGCCCCCATCCCTTCCCCAGATGCTATGCTAGAGAGAACTCGGTTTGTACAGTTGAAGGCGGGCGTTTTCCGGTCCCTTTAGAGATTCAGAGTTCATGTTCAGCCATTAGCTGTTTCTCTCCCAAGAGGGCAAATTTTGTCGCACGAGTCGCACCTAAACCAGAGGTTTGAGAAAAGCTATCGCGAGGTGGCGAATGTGTTTCTCATCTTAAAGTATTGCTACACAAGAGAAAGGAGTCCCGAACCCCGCTTTTGGTTACTTCCTAGGCTTTTTTATGGGCTTCCGCCCGGCTTCGGCAGAAGGGGATAATAGAAGAGAAGTATTATACACTTCTGGTAATACTTACTGTAACACACTCGTTTGTGCGTGAATTGATCATCTCTCATGTGTTTTGTGGTGCAATATCCAACTTGACCACAGTATAAGCATTTGATTCTAGCAGGTTTTTCGCATTCGGCCGCTGTACACATTCCCATTGGTCCCACTAGGTATAAAAAACGAACAAAAATTTTTTTTATAAATAATGAAATTTTAAATATAGAAGTGAATCAACCATAGAGCCAATTCAAAAATATATTTACACTTGGACAAGTGGGTAATATCGTAAAGTTATTATGATCTACCCTTAAGTTCATGTATAGGGAAAAAGTCTGCCCAATCCGACTCCCAAACTTGGTTATATAATATACGATCCCCAACCGTAGTTAAAACCTTCCTTTAGGGTACTCTAAAGCCATGTTCAACCGTCCATTCGAATTAAGATGTTTTTCTTAAATAATTAAATAAATATAATTGATATTAATTATTTTAATCGGCAGTAATTTACCTTAATTCGAGTTAAATTGTTGTAAGAAACTTTATTAATAAAATAATTTTAAACATAGCTATTTTTGACGTTTCAATTCGAGCGTATGCCACTTAAACAATTTTTGGAAATGTAGGGTATATAAAGCGATTGATTCACTATAAATGATAACAGAATCCGCAATCGCGTGAACGTTTGGTGGAAGCACTAGCTGTCATTGAGAGAAGGCTAGACGTTTCTCGTAACTCTATTATCCTAGCAGATCGCCGCGCGCATCTTCACCCTAACGATGATAACGGAGTAAAAGCCAAATATTGCTTTCTCTGAACTGCAAACACGGTACGAATATAGCATATACATTTGCTCCGATATAACGGTGACAGACAGACACACAGAAATATCCAGTGTAAAACCTCTCCATGACGTTATCATCACTGGGAGAGGTAATAAACATGTTTTATGTCCTGTCTAAAGTATTACGATTAAAATTGGAGCTTGCAGCGCGCCTATGTTAAGCGATTTACTTTGTTTTAGAAAATATAATGACGCAACACCTTCGAGCGGCGTCAAATGTTTCAGTATACCATTTTTGTAGTAGTGGGAACGTTTTGATTGGACAATACTACCTGACGTCACCGCGTTCATGAAAAAACAACCCTCTCAAAAATATCTTTGACGCCAAGCCCGGCTTGAACGGGGGAAATATTTTCTCAAAACTAGACGGAAAACGCAGGGGTTGGAGGAAAATTTCCACACAGGGTATAAGTCGTTACATCTCAGTACTTCGAGAGGGTTATGATTGAAGTGGCTCTATTTTCCTAACCAAGCGTTCACTCACCATACGCAAAATCCTTTTTCTTGGATTCGCTGGCTTTAACAGGCACTCCACTTGCAGATATGCCTAAAATTAATAAAGTCAGTTAAGAATTTGAGTATAATTTCCCTAATATAGTAACTAACCTGTTTGACTTTTAGACTTCTTCATTGTCGATATTTTATCTAAAGAAAAACGAACCAAAATCAGATCTTATAATAAAGTTCCTTGAGGGTATGATAGCCACGTTCGGCGTCTTAGTGTACGGGCCATTCTACAAAATTTTGAGGACTTCATTCCATTCAAGAAGATTTTAAAATTTACAGGATTTTAAGATTTCAAAGAAGATTTCACGATTTCCAACAAGAATTTTAAGATTTCAAAGAAGATTATCAGCGTCCCCCCCCCAATTGTCGCTCATCATATTCGAAATTGAACCTGCGGAAACGCCGTCAAAGAACACAGGTTCGGCCAGAGGGGCCGGCTAACGCTCCTTGAGCAGGTGCACTGACAGAAGTGGGGCAACGTCAGCGGTGGGCCCAGCCAGGAGGTGGTCGGTGACAGGGAAGGTCTAAGGCAGATGGTGACTCGAGAGGATGGGGGAGGTCTTTTCGAGCACAGCAGTGCCATACGGTCCAGACAATGTATCCACGACCCCCAGAGGGTTACCCATAGCGGGGGCGAGCCAAGGCAACACCTGGGCGAGACCAATGCCTATAAAACGGGGCAAGGAACAGGACGAACCAAGGACACATCGAACTCAGGCTCCCTCCGCTACGACGAGGCCTTAGGCCCTGCTCCACCAGGGTTCCACCAAAAAATATAAACAACGTAGATGGAGCAATGATTGCTTAAATTTCATTTCCTCTCAGAATAGGATAAGCTAAATATTTGCGTGTATCTGAACAGTGGCGCAAATGTTTTTCGTCAACCGTTGCGAAGATTTTGATAGACGAAGGCGCGAACGCGCGAGCGCGCGAGCGCCATGTGAATCAGCACAAAGTTTTATAAACAAAACTTCAATATCTTACCTGTTTCATCCTCTAGTAACCTAAAAATTATCTCCTGATTGGGATACAGAAGGTCCACTAGTAGAGCACCTTCAGGAGCTGACACATCCTGCAGGTTCTCGGACAAAAAGACATAATCCTTCCATGCCAAACCTTCGATGCTTAACGGTGCTTTGCAGAGCATGCTCCGTAAGTGCGTCAAGGTCAACGGTCCACCGTCAGGCAGTGAGATTTCGCCGATGAACTCTTTCACTCCGCGGCTACTTCGGTATAAGTTTACGGCAAATATTTTCGGAACTGGTTGGGGTTCGATCGAAACTGGAAAAATGTCAACGCTTCTTGATGAATACTTGAACATTAATTTTCTGAAGAATTTTTGTGCATACATTTGGGCATATAACTTCAGTGATTTTCTTTGAGGTGCAAGTTAAGCCAGTGATCTCTGTTAAGCGCAATTCAAAGGCATAATCAAAACATTTGTTACTTACCAGCTGGTTTTTCCTTTTTCTTGGGTGCTTGCCACTCTAGGTAAAGCATAAAAAAATTAGTCCTTTCAACAAAGGTATAGTGAACTAACAGAATCAATTACTACTATTAAAGCTGTTAGGGCTGTTAAATAAGCCTTGACACTAAAAGAGTTTCATAGAATGAAGTTTCAAGACCATAGAATTTTCAGACGTTTGAAAGATCCAATTGGCTTTTTGTTTTTGTAATGCAAATGTTAACAACGAACGCCATTTACTTTTTTTCTCGATTTAGAAATTTTAGTCCACTTTGGACGAGGGGTCCGACATTTACACGAAATCCCATACGCTTCTCGCAGAATCGCGAAATCTTTCAATCAACAAAATCAGTGAAGAAATCACGAAATTACGAAATCAAAGATGAAACCCCGAAATGTTTGGCGGAATCGCAAAATCAAATCAGAAATCCCGAAATCTTTGCCGAAATCACGAAGTCAAAGAAGAAATCCCGAAATTTTTGGCGAAATCACGAAAAGAAATCACGAAAGTTAGCAAAATCGTGAAATCACGAAATCTTTGCCGAAATCACGAAGTCAAAGAAGAAATCCCGAAATTTTTGGCGAAATCACGAAATGAAAGAAGAAATCACGAAAGTTAGCAAAATCGTGAAATCACGAAATCTATAGTAAAATCGTGAAATCACGAAATCTATAGTAAAATCGTGAAATCACGAAATCTTTGGAAAAATCGCGAAGTTAAAGAAGAAATCACGAAATCTTTGGCGAAATCGCAAAATAAAAGAAGAAATCCTGAAATGTTTGGTGTAATCGAGAAATCAAAGAAGAAATCGCGAAATCTTTGGTGAAATCGCAAAATCAAAGAAGAAATCGCGAAATCTTTGGTGAAATCGCAAAATCAAAGAAGAAGTCACGAAATCGCGAAATCAAAGAAGAAATCACGAAATTTATCACGAAATCTTTGGCGAAATCGCAAAATCGAAGAAGAAATCCCAAAATCTTTGTCGAGATCGCGAAATCAAAGAATAAATCCCGACATTTTTAGCAAGATCGCAAAATCAAAGAAGAAATCACGAAATCTTTGGCGAAATCGCAAAATAGAACAAATTTTGAAATCGCGAAATCAAAGAAGAAATTCCGAAATCTTTGTGAAATCGCAAAATCAAAGAAGAGATCCCGAAATCTTTGGCGAAATCGCAAAATCAAAAAAGTCACGAAATCTTAGCGAAATCACGAAATCCCACACGCTTTCTTGGGATGTCGGACCCCTCTACTTTGGAGCATTCAAACTTTTCGAAAGTTTAGGGCTACACAGCCCCAGCAGCGCATCAATCTCATTTGTGACTGGCAATGAGCAAGAAAATTGGTTTTAAAATGTAAATTACGAAAATTTTAAACTAAACGTTAACTAATGGCCTAGTCTCATTTATAGGGATTATTTTTCTTTTCAAATAAAGAACCGTTTCGTTGAACTAAATTAATATTTGACCAAGATTAATACACAATAACACCTCAGACCACCAAATCCATGGACAGGCAAGTGAATAGGGAGCTAGGTTTGCTTAGAGCAACGCCTGACACTAGCGTTGTGGCGGCGGATGTTGGAAGTTTTACACCACACCCTAGTCAATTTCGCGCTATTTTGGTTTTTGAGGAGTAGAGGTCTCCTGGTACCGATATGGGGAGAAAATCTGACTAAATATAAAAGTGAGTGGAATTTCATTATTTATTTATTTTAGCCTCTTACTGTCATTAAAGATTCACGAACGATCTACCAAGTTATGGCCCATTCATATTACTCAACTTTAGTCAGCTGACAAAGTTGATAATCTGGACTGACCAGTCAGCTCCGATTGTCAGGCACTATTATCGTTACGCTTGGTCTTATAATTAGCAGAAGAAGCGATAAAAAATCACTTTATTTTCCACATCACCCTCCCTTTAAGGATGAAGATTCTTTTAAGTGGGGACAAAATTTCTATTTGGTATATCTAACGTCAATAAACATGTTTAATGTCTTATTTAAAACCTTTAGATTTAAATGAGACTTGAATCTCCTTGGTAACTGTATTACTCCTTGCCACTCACATCAGTTCAGTAGTAATTTGATTTGCTATATCTCAAAGACAACAATTATTGTAACATACCATCGTCCACTTGAAGAATATAAATGGCATTAGACGGATAGAGATTCTTAACTAGTAGAGCACCTTCGGGTAAATCAACTGATCTCAGATCGTCCGTCATGAAGGTGTATTTCTTTTTGGTCACAGATTTAATTTTCGTATCGCTCGAGTTATTCAGCATTGTTCTTAAATGCGTCAAGGTCATCGGGGCTTCAAGGTTCAAGGCGATTTGACCCTTTTTACTTTTGACACCTGAACCTTCCTTCAGAAGGAAAACGTCGAACATTTGAACAGACTTCTCTTCTGGGGCTAAAATAAATAAGCTCTCTTTAAAACTAACAAATTGCGAGAAAGTCATGAATTTAATCATTACAGCAGAAGTAAGATAAGAGACTAGAAGTAAAGAGCTCTAACATTGGTAATAGATCCTGGCACTAGTGAATAAATTTGAAGATTTTATACCGCTTCCATCGCGCGTACACTAGAGAGAAAAAATTGGTCGAGTTCCAAAAAAATTTCCTACCCCTTCCCCTCAACCGAAAGCCGCGGAACACGGACGCGGTTTGCTTAAATCTAGTTCGGCCGTCTACCGCCGAGAGCGTTTCACGTTTTCCAAGGAAAATTCAGAATCCGCTACCAAACTGTTGGTGTGTTATCAAGAATATTCACTTTCGCCAAGTGAAAAATTTGGTTACCTCGATACTTTCAGTCCCTTATCTTACTTCTGATTACAGTAACGTCGCTACGGTTTGAAAATTGAGGAGGGGGGTTGCTTAATCTGGGCAAAACTACTTAAAAGTTATTGTAAGAAATTGTAACTAAATTTTGCATAATTGGTTCATTGGAATATGTGTAGGCCATTATAACTATATCCAAAAATTTGGGTCAGCGAGAAGTTATTCGATTTTTAAAGATACACAAACTTTTATTGATAATAACTTACCGACAATAACGTCAGATTTCTGTGGATTTTGCCAAGCTGAAACAAGATAAAAATATGTATGTATATATATATTGTATTAAATAAAATGCAAGGCGCGTTACGTTTCTTCTGTGAAACTTGTTTAAATGGGTATGCGTGCTTAGAGGTGTGAAAAGTGCTAATTTACCGTTAAATTACCGATTAAAATTTTGAAATAACAAAAATTATCGTAGTTTATGGTATTTTATATTTTCGCAGGCTTATTACCGCGGTAATCAATGAATCTAGCGTGTTAATTACCATTAAAATTTAGGAATAATGCGGCTACTATTATGGCCCAGCTCTTAGTCTGAGACTGAACGACGAGCCGCGGCTCGAAACGTCTCATTTTTAATTTGGATGTTTTAAATAAATTATTATTTAACTCTAATTACACGTGGTTTATCTCCGTAAATTTCTTTAATTTTCTAAATTACTTCACACCCGTGTATAATAATAGTTATGTTTGACCTTGATTTTTTTTGTTTCTGTTCATCATTTGGTTTTATATATATATAATTCAACTAGCTGTTACCCGCGGCGTCGCTCGCGTGTAATAAGAACTTCCATCAAAATGATATAAAGAATGGGTCGATTTTACTGATGACTGATAGGAGCGAGGGCACTCGGCGTTGCCCGTCAGCCCGTCGAGACATTTTTTATTATTTTTCACGCGGACATTATTCTATAAAGAAGAGTTTTAAGTTTTTGGCCGCCATTTAAAAAGAAGGCAACAAATCGAACCCGAAAGACCATTCAACCCGCCTATAGGTCAAAGGAAACCAGTGTACTAAATATTTGCGAAATCGTTTGAAACGCGCGGACTCTGTTGCATAGAGAAGATTTTTTACATTTCTGGTCGCCATTTTTTAAGATGGCGGCTGATTGGAAAAATCTTTCTTAGTACGCGCCTACTACTTATGAGTAACGTTCCTGCAAATTTTCAGCCTTCTAGGGCAAGCGGTTTGGGCTGGGCGTTGATTATCAGTAAGTCTGTCAGTCAGTCAGTCAGGACTTTGATTTGATATAGATAAAGTGAGCAACACCAAATAGCTCTGTTAGTGGTGGAAAAATAGGGTAATTTCGGAAAAATGGTAAATTACGCTGTATTTTAAAGCGTAAATTACTCTTCAAGGGAAGAACTAGATCTGGTTATATAACGACCAGGAATACATAGATTTATTACTTGGAATCTTTAAGGGGCCATTTTATGGGACTGTGTGCTTGACTGAAAGGGAGGAGGTGAAGAAACCGTCACCGTTGACGTCATGCATAATTTATTTGATCTGAAAAACCACGTGACATTGACGTATTTCGCGACATGCGCCGCGACTCCCGCGAACTATGCGCGCTGAACCCGAATATAAACAAGATGCGTCGTCTGAACGAGTAGATCTAGGGTTAAGTTCCAAAAGGGGCGGAAATACTTGGAGTCTTTCTTTCAGTTTAGAACTCGATATTACTATTCTTACAGGGTGGAGTAACAATTTAATTCCTTCCACTCTTCACCAGAGTTATACAGAACCAAAACAGCAGTATACCTACGCAAAGGTTTAAAGGAAAGTAAACTTCTTCTTTTCTCGATATTATTATAGCATTCATTTTCAATACTGAATTGCGAGCTACACTATAACTTCTAAATCGCCAACTTGATTTACAGTTAGAGAAATTTCAGCTTCTAAAATGGCAAAAACGTCGTTAACCGAAGTTCTCGCTCTGGCCGGCCATTTCCGAGCCGAAACTGATGCATACGACAGCTAAAAGGTCATGATCTCGACTCAGTCCTACGCATCAGTCTGGGAAATAGCTTACTTCCTCTGGTCCAAAACCAGTTTATTAAATGCTTGGACTAGTTTTTTAATTCAAGAAGTGGGGGTTACTGGTCCTCGGGACCACTTTATTAATTGCAAATCTATAGTAGAACAAAGGCTAGGACCAATCCGGAGACCAGTTTATTATTTCAGACACTAGGGGGTCACTGGTCCAAAGGACTAGTTTAAAAAATACCCTTATTTCCCAGACTGCAGTACGCATTCGCATAACCAATGAGACGCGAGGAACGAGGAGCAGGCGGTTTAAAGGTTTTTGGCCCTTCCCCTCACAGTCAATCAGATATTTGTATGCGGTCTATGGCTTCTTAAAGATTCCAAGTAGTAAATCTATGTATTCCTGAACAACACCTACCTAAAAAAAAGACACACGAGAAAGCAGGATAACAGGATAACACGCAAGAAGACGGCATTTTAAATCAGAGAGCCAAAATAAGAAAGATCGAGTCGGAGAGACCAAATTCGCCGTCAAGCCCCCCCCCCCCTTTCAAAAACATTTTCAGTGCTGGGACATGCACAAACGGCGCAACGGAGAGGAAAACAAGACGGCCCAAGGGCTCGTAATAGTAGCCATATAGTACGAGTGAATAGCCCCTCTATACCCTACCCTAATGAGTGGATAACCCCTCTATACCTTACCCTAATGAGTAAATGCTTAAATGATTTACCGTGCATAAAATCAGAGTGAATAGCCCCTCGATTCCCTACTCTAAACAGTGATTAAATTATGACCGTATAAATTTACTTATGCTGTAATTCTAATATTCCGGCGAATCGAAGAACAAATAGTTTTTAGTGATAATCCCCTCGATGAGTTTACAACATAGACTTATGCCGATGCACACTTATCGCATCTTATAAATTTCTAACAAGGACTTATGACCAGAAACTTTTGAAAGAAAAAGTTTAGTTATAGTGATTACGCATTTTAGTGATTATCCCCTCGAATTACCTTTAGCAATGCTAAAATGATCAAACGCATAACGCTCATTTAACACTATGTTAGCTCTATCTAAACCCACATTTGAATTAACCGCCAAAACGTTCCAGTCAAACATAACATAGATGACGATAGCTACCGAACGAGAACGAAACACATGAGAAGCGCGGTAGGAAATGGGGAAAATCGTTATCTATTTAATTAGCACATACATAAAAAGAAAATAAATATAAAAACCCCAAACATACAAATTCATAAGTATCCGACCCCACAGATAAAAATTCAAAAGTATTCGACCCCACAGATTAAGAGGTACCCCACCCCACATCACCCCGACATTTTAGAGATAAAAATAAATAATAAAAAAACTCGGAGTTTCTATCAAGTCTCTATGGTTCAGTTGGTAGAATGTCTGCCAATTGCGCCAGCATCCCGGGTTCGATTCCCGGGTCTGACCTGAAAACATTTTAATTAAAATTAAATCTCTAACCGAGCCCAGTTACCCCAATGGGTGGGTTGTGGTAATATAAAGTTCCTTTTAAGCTAAAATCTGACGATAACGAAAGCGAAAACTCCGGCCACAAGTACTACTACTACTACTACTACTACGGCTCGGGTCAAACTAAGAGCCTATCGTATACTACGATATGGCTAAAAAAAGAGAAGTTTGTTTAGGTTTCGGCCAGTATTACGGCCGAGGTGTGAGCCTCTAACCGTATTTTCGTGAATACCCTTTTTGAATTTCCTTCTCAACGGATGACGTGACGTCTTACTCCTTGGCTGTGCGCCGAGGTAGGTGCGCGTGAGAGCAATCTTGGCCGGCCGTTATAGTTACCTTCCCCCTTTCTCTCGTTGACTCTCCTTTCTATTTGTGCTCACTGTTTAAATGCACTTAGTTTCTAGGTGCAGGAAATGTGCAATAGTAGAAATTTTGACGGGCCTCTTTCTCAGTACAATTTTCATACCTTCTTCGTTTTTGATGGGCACTGGCACTTGTACCGGAACGACGGTGTTGACCGCTGGCATGTCCATGGGGTCACGATAATAGAACCTTAATGAAAAAAATTGCATTTTAAAATAAGCAATATATTTTTTACAAAGGGAACTTTATGGCAAGGCAATGATTGCAAAGCAAAAGGTAACTAAGACATCAATATTAGAAGTACACTGTTAAAAATGAGTTCTTTGAACTCTGAATTTCGTAAATGAGCTTTGGTGAAAAAAATAGCTACTGTGCCCATAACTTTGAATAAAGTTCGCTATAATTTATTAATTACGATTTATAGCTCACAGTAAATTAATAACTATTTTTGTCATGATTTAACAATTTTTGCGCTCATAATTAAAACATAGGAGAAAGACAGTTAATGTACTAGCCAGAGACTATAAACACTATCAGAAGTCCATTAAATTTGCCTAGGAAGTAAACTAAAGAAGGGTTTGGGACTCCCCTCTCTTGTGAAGCAATACTGAAGAAGGGCGACATATTCGCCACCTCGTGATAACTTTTCTCAGACCTCCAGTTTAGGTGCGGCTCGTACGCCAAAATTTTCCCTATTGGGAGAGAAACAGCTATTGGTTGAACATGAGCTCTGAATCTCTAAAGGGACCGGAAAACGCCCGCCTCCCACTGTACAAACCGAGTTTTCCCTAGGTTATGAATTTGGGAACAGTCAAGGCCATTCGGTCTTTTGTCCTTTTTTATAAACCTATTGAAAACGACCGTGTAGCCACGAAAAGTAGACACATCGTCATCTGTTTAATTAGCACTTAAAAATAAAATAAATATAAAGAAACAAAAGATGCAAAATCAAATGTATCCGACCCCACAGATAAAGAGGTACCACCCCCGACACTTTAGAGATAAACTAAAGGATGAAAACTCTAGCCTTCTATCAAGTCTCTATGGTTCAGTGGTAGCGTGTCGTACTGCTGCGCCAGCGACCCGGGTTCAATTCTCGTGTGCGATGTAAAATTTTTTAAATAAAATAAAATCTCTAACCGAGCTCAGCTACCCCTATTGGTGGGTTAAGGTAGTAAAGAGTTCCATTTAAGCTAAAATCTGTCGATAACGAAGCGAAAACTCCGTCCACAACTACTACTACTATTACGGCTCGGGTTAAACTAATAGCCTATCGTATACTACGATGTGGCTAAAAAAAGATATGCTAGTGTAGATTTTTCAGAATAAAAAACTCTAGCCCCCCCCCAAAAAAAAACATTTATATGAATCGCTAAAATGTTATCACATGACCTCTGCATCTAGCTTCTTACTAAGGGACACGCTAGAAATATGTCAGTTTCTCTCTCTCTAATTTCCTGTTTTTTTCACGTCTGGTGAATACTTCAAGCGGCTATGAAAATACCAAAGGGGTCCGATATTTACAAGAAATGTCGTATGCTTCTCACAAAAATCGCAAAATGTTTCACACTAAATGACAAAATCTTTGGCGAAATCGCGAAATGAAAGAAGAAATCACGAAATCAAAGAAGAAATCACGAAATCTTTGGTGAAATCGCGAAATCAAAGAAGAAATTTTTGGCAAAATTCCGGAATCAAAGAAGAGAACTTTGGCGAAATGCAAAGAAGAAATCCCGAAATTTTTCGTGAAAAAACCAAATCGAAAAAAAAATCAAAATATTTGCGAAATCGAGAAATCACGAAATCCCGTAAGCTTTTTTTTTTGGGAATGTCGGACCCATCTCAGGAGCTATTTTCCCCAGGGGTCAGTCATTCACGAAATCCCGTACGCTACCCGCAACTCAAGAAATCACAAATCTGGAAAGAAATCAAAAGTATTTTTGCTGATTTCGAAATTCCATAAAAAATCCGAAATCAGTAAAGAAATCACAAAATTGTTAGAAAAATCACAAAATCAGTAAAGAAATCACAAAATCAGTAAAGAAATCGCAAAATCAATAGCGAAATCGAAATATCAGTAAAGATACCACAAAATCAATAAAAATATCACAAAATCAATAAAGATATCACAAAATCAATTAAGAAATCACAAAATCAGTAAAGAAATCGCAAAATCCGGAAAGAAATCACAAAATAAGTAAAGAAATCGCAGAATCAGTAAAGAAATCGCAAAATCCGGAAAGAAATCACAAAATAAGTAAAGAAATCGCAGAATCAGTAAAGAAATCGCAGAATCAATAAAGAAATCACGAAATCAGACACAAAATCAGTTAAGAAATCATGGAATCCATTACAAAATTCGCGAAATGAAAAATGAAAAAGAAATCGCAGAATCCGACAAAATCACGGGAAAAGTCTAAAAATCGAATTTTGAAATCAAACAAAATCCGTGTAAATCAAATTGGATTTCGAAATCGCGAACACTTTTTCTGAAACGTCCGACCCCTCGGATTTTCCACTCTTCCAGTGTTTGTGAAAAAGCGGCTTAAAATTAAACCTACACTTTATCATCGCCCATAATTATATCTATTATAGTAACGTCGTAAAACAATAAACCGAATTTTAAGTCGGTTGATAAAATATACAATTTATATTTTTTAATATTTGGGATGTTCTAGCAACCTGATTTCTATATATTATAAACTGTCCCTGTTCTAAAGAGGTCCTGAAGACAGTCGGTACAAAAACCGAAGACGCTTTCTGTCTAATAGTGGATCACTGTTTATGAAAGCCTAACAACCCAAAATCTTTTCAAACTGATGATACAAGGAAGAGGCGTAAATCTATACGGGGAATAGATTTTGAAATGTGGAAAAGCCAATGAATAATCGATTTCATAGATATTTATAGGTCTTAATACACGTCGTAAATAGAGAATGAAATATCAAGGCATTATAAAGTATGTAAAGAGCTGCAAAATTAAAATATGGGAAGCCCTCACATGAGTGGTTCCCGTATGAGCGGATTTCACAATAGCGGTCCTCATAACAGCAGTTCCCTAAATAGCGGTTTCCCGAAATGGCAGTTACGCGTTACAGTAATTATCGATACAGCGGTTCTCGTAAAAGCGGCGTACCGTTATTACAGTAGTTCTCTAAAGAGCAGAAAAACAGACATGCGAAAAACCATAGTTGTTTATTATGGTGTAACCTGGCCCAGTTGGGTTATATGAACTCAAATAGAACTAGGTCAGATATGGATAATTTGTTTAGGTTAAAGTTGATTAATTAAATTAAATAGTATTAGGTCAGGTCAGGTCAGGTTGGGGTAGGTTAGGTTGGGTTGTGTTCGGTTGGGTTTTTAAGGTTTTGTTTCGTTTGGTTAGACTTAGGTTAGTAATATTTTGGAAAACGTGTAAAAATGCATGTTACGCCTTTTCGAAAATATTGTTGTTTATATTGACTTCTCAGATAAAAATATGCCTTTTCCAAAAAATTACTGATTACAATTATCTACTTCCGAAATAAAATAAGCTTCTCGAATTATTTGTCTGTCCTGGTATTAGAATTGTAAACTAATGCTGCCTGAAGAATAGTACAATATTTAAGTGTACTTTAAAAAATTCAAAAACACGATCCGTTAGTAGGTCACATTACTAATTAAAAGATCACAGAAAAAGGTAGTTTTTGAAAACAACGAATATAACTGTATTGTTAAGAAATTCTCGAAGCTCAACACAAACACTGCTATTTCCCAAAATAGCAGCCGCTATTTCTAAAACAGCAGTTTTGAAAAACGCCGCTATTTCGAGTACTGCTCTACGGGTAACTGCTCATACGAGGTACACCAGAAAATATTGACCTCCAACTCCTTGCAACTCAAAGGTAATATCCAACAATGACTCCAATTCCTCCCAATGGCATAATCAAAAGTTTCAACTCCGCAGAAATCCGGCAAGCGAAATGTAAAACTCCTCCCAACTCCTTCCATTAAAACTAAAATTTCAACTCCTTCTAACTTCATCCATGAAAACGTTTCTAGTTTCTAGTCTTTGGACGATTTCTTTACTCTTTAGA
Organism: Phalangium opilio; assembly: GCF_054372755.1. Taxonomy (NCBI): domain Eukaryota; kingdom Metazoa; phylum Arthropoda; class Arachnida; order Opiliones; family Phalangiidae; genus Phalangium; species Phalangium opilio. The sequence continues at coordinate 1,944,332 of NW_028324234.1, forward strand.
ATTGGAAAAACAGAAAATTATGATTTACCGGACCAGGAAAATATGGTCTCGCCGATTTGGTCTCGCCATTTTGGTCTCGCCGATTTGATCGCGGGACTAATTGGTCTCACCGATTTGGTCTCGTGATTATTTGGTCTAGTGATTTTTTGGTCTCGGGACTATTTGGTATCGTTATTTTTTGGTCTCGGGACTATTTGGTATCGTGATTATTTGGTCTCGGGACTATTTGGTATCGGGAATATTTGGTATCGTGATTTTTTGGTCTCGGGACTATTTGGTATCGTGATTATTTGGTCTCGGGACTATTTGGTATCGTGATTTTTTGGTCTCGGGACTATTTGGTATCGGGATTATTTGGTCTCGTGATTTTTGGTCTCGGGACTATTTGGTACGGTGATTTTTTGGTCTCGGGACTATTTGGTATCGTGATTATTTGGTCTCGGGACTATTTGGTATCGTGATTATTTGGTCTCGGGACTATTTGGTATCGGGAATATTTGGTACCGTGATTTTTTGGTCTCGGGACTATTTGGCATCGTGATTATTTTGTCTCGGGACTATTTGGTATCGTGATTATTTGGTCTTGGGACTATTTGGTATCGGGATTATTTGGTCTCGTGATTTTTGGTCTCGGGACTATTTGGTATGGTGATTTTTTGGTCTCGGGACTATTTGGTATCGTGATTATTTGGTCTCGGGACTATTTGGTATCGTGATTATTTGGTCTCGGGACTATTTGGTATCGTGATTTTTTGGTCTCGGGACTATTTGGTATCGTGATTATTTGATCTCGGGACTATTTGGTATCGTGATTATTTGGTCTCGGGACTATTTGGTATCGTGATTATTTGGTCTCGGGACGGTTTGGTCTCGTGATTATTTGGTCTCGGGACGGTTTGGTCTCGTGATTATTTGGTCTCGGGACGGTTTGGTCTCGTGATTATTTGGTTACCTAATTAGTTGCCTCCTTTTCCAAAGCAATGTTCCCAATAATTCGTTGCCACCTTTTCCAAAACAATGGTTCCAATAATTCGTTGCCACCTTTTCCAAAATATCCTGCTATTAATTAGCTGCCACCTTTTCCAAAATATTCTCCTATTAATTAGCTGCCACCTTTTCCAAAATATTCTGCTATTAATTAGCTGCCACCTTTTCCAAAATATTCTCCTATTAATTAGCTGCCACCTTTTCCAAAATATTCTCCTATTAATTAGCTGCCACCTTTTCCAAAATATTCTGCTATTAATTAGCTGCCACCTTTTCCAAAATATTCTCCTAATAGTTAGCTGCCACCTTTTCCAAAATATTCTCCTATTAATTATCTGATACCTTTTCCAAAATATTTCTATTATTGCTAATAAATTGTTCGTGGTAAGAGGCGGGCTTTTAATACTCGGTATAAATAATCTTCTTACCTCCAAACAAGGTTGGGTTGGGCTAGGTCCCGAGACCTATTTGTCCCGAGACCCATTTGTCCCGAGACCCGTTTGTCCCGAGACCCATTTGTCCCGAGACCCGTTTGTCCCGAGACCTATTTGTCCCGAGACCCGTTTGTCCCGAGACCCGTTTGTCCCGAGACCAAAACGGCTAGACCAAATCGGCAAGACCATAACGGAGAGACCAAATTGTCGCGGACCGATGATTTTCAAATGAGGAATAATATTTGCTCATTAAGTTCTTCTAGACATTAAAACTTAAATTTTGGGGGAAAATGCGCGTTGTCGTTGGCTCATTGAGTCATAACTTACGCTTAGTTTTTTAAACTATCTATGTAAGAAAAATCGGACTGATTCGCTTCGCAAATGCTATTTTGAAGGACAAGGCCACGAGCCCCATGAATCGAGAAATACTTTCACTAGAGTCCTTACTGTTATTATTTGTCCCTACCAATATGCCTGCTGCTGTACCGCAATACGCCTCAAAGCTAGAAAGGAGACTATTTTCAATGGGTTTATGAGAAAAGGGGAGCGCCCGCGGCCCCATTATGTGAGAGACTCACTTTATATATCCTTAATTTCCAAAAATTGTTAAAGAAGCGTACGCTTGAATTCAAACGTCACCAATAGCTACGTTTAAAATAATTTTAGGAATAAAGTTTCTTAAAACGATTTAACTAGAATTAAGGTAACCCTTGCCAAAATCGCGGTTCGAATTTCAAGACTTATTTAAGTACCGTATTAAGTCCCCACTAGGTACACCGGCAGTCCAAAAACGAGACTTATTTGAGTTTGGATTTCTAAATTTACAAGACTTGTAGCAGTACCCCTCGAGTCTCTTAATTGGACATTCCATTAAGTCTCTTTTTTGGGCACTATAGTAAGATTCTTTCGAATCTCTATTTTGGATACTATTGTAAGTTTCCATCGGGTGTTCATATTTTGATACTAGAGTAATACTCCCTCGAGTCTCTTTTTGGACACTTTAGTAAGATTCCCTCGAGTCCCTTATTTGGACATTATAGTAAGACTCCCCGAGTCACATTTTCGGACACTATAGTAAGATTCCCAGGAGTGTCTTATTGGGATACTATAGTAAGATTCCCTCGAGTTTCTTTTTTTGACACTATAGTAAGATTTCCTCTAGTCTCTAATTCGGATACTGTAGTAAGACTTCCAGGAGTGTCGTATTTGAATGCTAATGTAAGATTTCCTGCAGTCTTTTTTTTGGACACTAATGTAAGATTTCATAGAGTCTTTCATTTGGACACTATAGCAAGATTCCCTCTAGTCTCTACTTCGGACACTGTAGTAAGACTCCCTGGAGTGTCGTATTTGGATGCTATTGTAAGATTTCCTCGCATCTCTTATTTGTATACTATTATAAGATTCCCTGGAGTCTCTTGCTTGTATACTATTGTAAGATTCCCTCGAGTCTCTTCCTTGTATACTATTATAAAATTCCCTGGAGTCTCTTGCTTGTATACTATTGCAAGATTCCCTGGAGTCTCTTACTTGTATACTATTGTAAGATTCCCTGGAGTCTCTTACTTGTATACTATTGTAAGATTCCCTGGAGTCTCTTACTTGTATACTATTGTAAGATTCCCTCGAGTCTCTTACTTGTATACTATTGCAAGATTCCCTCGATTTTCTGTTGTTTAATTGCAAATTGCAAAAAAAACAAGGAAAAAACTATGCTGGTACACTCTAAGAATATGGGGTGTGCCTTAACACCTTTAAAAGTAGTTTATATGGGTCCAAATTTGACACCGTTACAGGTGTTCATTTACACCCCTAAAAGGGTTTAATAACACTTATTTGAGCAATTGGTGTCAAAGATAAGATTAAAGTGGTGCAATAGAGGTGTAGTTTAACACCTTTTTAACTCTTATACCGAACTAAAAGTTAATTTTTTACTCTCATATGAGTGTTTGATTTATTCGCGAATAGCGCTATATTCATAGCAAGGTTCCACCTTGAGAGAACTTAAGAGGACAGTTCTAACATGCAGAGCTATAACCCTTTAGACAAGGGTAGTTCTCTCATGCAATGTGAAACTGCACAAAATCCAGCGTGAAACTGCATGATATGTTGGTCATTTTCACCGACTTAATAACTTCTGAAATGGCAGAAAGTTTTAAATTAGTAAAAATGCATCGGGTGTTAAATTGGTTTTGGAGGCTATAATATCCCAGCAGTAGATACAGACGAACTCGTTAAATTTAACAATCCCTTTTCACGAAGAGTTTTTCGAACACCAGAAACGCGTTTGACCGAATCTACTCTAAAATATTTTAAAAAAAACCCATTTTCTACTCTAATTTTACTCAAAATAAAGATAAGACATGTCACAAAAGCATGTGCCCCACATGTTGGCCTCTCAAGCTGGCGTCTATAGTCCATAACGGTGGAACGAATTCTACGCTACACCATGGCCACAGGTCTCTTCAAGGCCTGAATCTGTGGGTGCACAATATGCCTCTGACATTGGTGCAAGGATGTGAGCCCCCCTCTCCCCAATTGTAACAATAATAATAATAGTCGCCCTACTGTGAGGCCAGTACCTAACCTAGTCTCGCTTTTTTAGTGTCACACAATACTTTTAAGAGTATCGCGTAACACTTTCAAGAGTGCAATAGCGTTGCTAGGGCTTGAAATATGGGGGCTTAATCTTATTATTCGTATATTAAAGATATACAAACTTTTATGATAAAGAGTACGGAACCGAGTTATTGACTATGAGACAATTGTGGATGAAAGAATTTCGCTCGTCTTTTTTATTTTGCACACGACATCATAGATGGCGTTTGCAAAATATTTCTCTATACGGAAAATTTGACGAGGGAGAAGCCACTCTGTAATAAAGTCTTTCTGAGAGTGTAAGATGGGAAGCGTATTACGCCGTTTAACGCGGAAATACACTCGGGATTACTTTTTACAGTTTTTATTTCAATATTAGAACGGATTAAAGGCATATCTCCCGAATTTACGGCATTAAAACCACCAAAAAGGTAATACCCGGGGAATACGCCATTGGCTGATCCCTCGGACGGCGTGCGTTTCTCGTTGACGAGGGGAAAGCCGCTCCGTAATAAAGTCTTTCTGAGGGTGTACGATGGGAAGCGTATTACGCTAGTTGCCTGATCCCTCGAATGCCGAGCGCGGCGTGCTCCCGAGCGCGACGTGTCGGTTAGTAACCTCGTATTTTAAGCTTAAGATGATACTGAGAATAAATAAGGGAAGATTGGCGCGGCTCTAGAGACCGCGCGCGTTATCCGGGGTATCGTAAATTATGTACGTAGAAAACCTCATATTTTTAGCTTAAGATGATACTGAGAATAAACGAAGGATAGATCTCTGGTCTAAACGCGCCAGATTTTACGGTAGACGGTAGAGTAGACCGGGAGTCCTATATTGCGTACGCGGGAATCTTGCGGACTGCCGACGGCAATGTTTAAGCCTTTGCTTAACTGAATTTTATTTTATCAAGCTAAATATAATTTTTGTGATCTACTGTCTTGTGACACTTGAAGTTCCGATTTAATGTTATAAACAGATTCCCGATTAGTAAAATCAATTGTCGGTAAGTGTATACAAATGGCCAATTGATTTAAGTTCCTATATAGAAACTAGTTCAAATAAAACGAAAATTATCAAATCTTAACTGAATTTCCTACTTAGATTTAAATATCAATTTTTCAAGCTAAGTATAATTTTTGTATACACTGCGACTAATTGTATTATTTACTAAACATTATGATTAATGTTTAGAGCTCGGCATTATCTATCCATTATCCACAAATTGGTGGATAACCGATTATTTATAAACAAAGTTGTGGATTATAATACGATTTAGCATGAGTTATGTGGATAATTTTCGAGTATGGATGAAGATAAAATAACTTGGATAATGGATAGATAATGCCGGGCTCTAAACATTGTGATTAATGTAACATTAGTAAATAAATCATTAATAATGATTTATTTACTAAACATTGTTATTAAGGCTTTAGAGCCGAACATAAAATCTTAACTGAATCTCCTACTTAGATTTAAATATCAATTTTTCAAGCTAAGTATAAGCCCTGAAAATTTAATGACAAGTGTGTTACAATCGATTATATCCAAAAATGGTTAAAAATGTTCATAATTAATTAGTTTTATAAATTATGCAATGAAAGAGGAAGTGACGTACATTTGGGTAAATGTTTCGCGGGAGATTCAAATGTCGATTTGGGTTAAAGAAATAAGAGAATAATTTGAGATGGTGAAATGTTTGGCGGGAGATTCAAATGTCGATTTGGATTTGGGTTATAGCGTGGGTCCTCGCGGAGCGCTCCCATGGAGGAATAAAACTAGGAGATCCTATTCTTCAAAAACAGTCTTTAACGAAGCTGGAAACTACTACTACCATTTTTATTGCTCCTTGGGAGCGCTCCGCGAGGACCCAAAGGAAAACGCTATTAAAGAATAGGGTTTTAAGCTCTCTCTCCTTATGGAACCAACCCTAATGTTTACATTTGGATTTGGGTATTTAATCATTAAAATTTTTAGAGAATAGTGCCCCTGGATACATTTCAAGTTTTCTGCTTATTTCCGCTCTCGCGAATTTCCAGGAGGCTCAAAGTATTTCAGTTATTTCCGCCCCAATTCAACCTTTTCTAGCCGTGATTTATTTCGTCGGTTTTATTTTAAGCAGGGACGGAAATAAGATAACTTTGAGACACTTATAGGGGTCACTGCCTCACTGGACCAATGTCCTATAAATTGATTGGGTGTGCAAAATGTTCTGGTTGCTGGACCAGCTTGTTAAGTATAGTTTTCGTTTGGTTTTAGTCCCCACTACTGTTTGATATTGAAATTCATCTCTACAAAGATGAACCTTAACGAACTTTTCATTATAATTTATATACACAATATTGTGTATATATATATTTTAGGGGGCTACGAGCAATTTTTTGGTATAGTTTACGGATTATTTTGAGGGGGCTAACTTTTAAATTTGGGGGCGCTATAGCCCCCATAAAAGGCCTAGCGACGCCACTGCGAGAGTTTCGCATAACACTTTTAAGAGTGTCGCATAACGCTTTTAAGAGTGTCACCTAACACGTTTAGCAGTGCTTTATGAATGTACAATACCGTTGGATTAAGAATTTCCTTGTTAAATTTATTTAATGGATAAAAATATATTCTTTCATGAATATCATCTTTAAAAAAAAGTTTAAAAATTAAGGTTTTCAATAATTTTTTACTGTTCGGATTGACTTTAATATTAAAACATTAATGAAAATGAAAGACCTTTTTTAAAAAACCCGCAGTATACTATAATTTTACATGTTTAATTTCAAAACCGTGTTTTAATGGTGTTATTTTACACCGAATTTACACTTTAAATTGGCCCCTAAAAACTCAACGTAATAAAACTCTCTTTTGGGTGTTTTTACGGTGTTTACACCATTTTAACACTTTTTTAACACTTCCATTTCTTAGAGTGTAGAAAGAATCTCTTTCCAATCTCAAAAACTAAGCCTTATTTGGTGAGATTAAAATGTGTCTTATAGGAGTCCTATAATAAGTCGCAGATTTGTGTTCTCAATCAAGTCTAGAAAGAATCGCTTTCCAATCTCAAAAACTAAGCCTTATTTGGTGAGATTAAAATGTGTCTTATAGGAGTCCTATAATAAGTCGCAGATTTGTGTTCTCAATCACGTCTAGATAGAATCGTTTTCCAATCTCAAAAACTAAGCCCTATTTAGTGAGATTAAATTGTGTCTCATAGGAGTCCTACAATAAGTCGCAGATTTGTGTTCTCAATCAAGTCTAGAAAGAATCGCTTTCCAATCTCAAAAACTAAGCCTTATTTGGTGAGATTAAAATGTGTCTTATAGGAGTCCTATAATAAGTCGCAGATTTGTGTTCTCAATCAAGTCTGGAAAGAATCGCTTTCCAATCTCAAAAACTAAGCCTTATTTGGTGAGATTAAAATGTGTCTTATAGGAGTCCTATAATAAGTCGCAGATTTGTGTTCTCAATCACGTCTAGATAGAATCGTTTTCCAATCTCAAAAACTAAGCCCTATTTAGTGAGATTAAATTGTGTCTCATAGGAGTCCTACAATAAGTCGCAGATTTGTGTTCTCAATCAAGTCTAGAAAGAATCGCTTTCCAATCTCAAAAACTAAGCCTTATTTGGTGAGATTAAAATGTGTCTTATAGGAGTCCTATAATAAGTCGCAGATTTGTGTTCTCAATCAAGTCTGGAAAGAATCGCTTTCCAATCTCAAAAACTAAGCCTTATTTGGTGAGATTAAAATGTGTCTTATAGGAGTCCTATAATAAGTCGCAGTTTTGTGTTCTCAATCAAGTCTAGAAAGAATCGTTTTCCAATCTCAAAAACTAAGCCTTATTTAGTGAGATTAAATTGTGTCTCATAGGAGTCCTACAATAAGTCGCATATTTGTGTTCTCAATCAAGTCTAGAAAGAATCGCTTTCCAATCTCAAAAACTAAGCCTTATTTGGTGAGATTAAAATGTGTCTTATAGGAGTCCTATAATAAGTCGCAGATTTGTGTTCTCAATCAAGTCTAGAAAGAATCGCTTTCCAATCTCAAAAACTAAGCCTTATTTGGTGAGATTAAAATGTGTCTTATAGGAGTCCTACAATAAGTCGCAGATTTGTGTTCTCAATCAAGTCTAGAAAGATTCGCTTTCCAATCTCAAAAACTAAGCCCTATTTAGTGAGATTAAATTGTGTCCCATAGGAGTCCTACAATAAGTCGCAGATTTGTGTTCTCAATCAAGTCTAGAAAGAATCGCTTTCCAATCTCAAAAACTAAGCTTTATTTGGTGAGATTAAAATGTGTCTTATAGGAGTCCTATAATAAGTCGCAGATTTGTGTTCTCAATCAAGTCTAGAAAGAATCGCTTTCCAATCTCAAAAACTAAGCCTTATTTAGTGAGATTAAAATGTGTCTTATAGGAGTCCTATAATAAGTCGCAGATTTGTGTTCTCAATCAAGTCTAGAAAGAATCGTTTTCCAATCTCAAAAACTAAGCCCTATTTAGTGAGATTAAAATGTGTCTTATAGGAGTCCTATAATAAGTCGCATATTTGTGTTCTCAATCAAGTGTAGAAAGAATCTCTTTCCAATCTCAAAAACTAAGCCTTATTTGGTGAGATTAAAATGTGTCTTATAGGAGTCCTATAATAAGTCGCAGATTTGTGTTCTCAATCAAGTCTGGAAAGAATCGCTTTCCAATCTCAAAAACTAAGCCTTATTTGGTGAGATTAAAATGTGTCTTATAGGAGTCCTATAATAAGTCGCAGATTTGTGTTCTCAATCAAGTCTAGAAAGAATCGTTTTCCAATCTCAAAAACTAAGCCTTATTTAGTGAGATTAAATTGTGTCTCATAGGAGTCCTACAATAAGTCGCATATTTGTGTTCTCAATCAAGTGTAGAAAGAATCTCTTTCCAATCTCAAAAACTAAGCCTTATTTGGTGAGATTAAAATGTGTCTTATAGGAGTCCTATAATAAGTCGCAGATTTGTGTTCTCAATCAAGTCTAGAAAGAATCGTTTTCCAATCTCAAAAACTAAGCCTTATTTAGTGAGATTAAATTGTGTCTCATAGGAGTCCTACAATAAGTCGCATATTTGTGTTCTCAATCAAGTCTAGAAAGAATCGCTTTCCAATCTCAAAAACTAAGCCTTATTTGGTGAGATTAAAATGTGTCTTATAGGAGTCCTATAATAAGTCGCAGATTTGTGTTCTCAATCAAGTCTAGAAAGAATCGCTTTCCAATCTCAAAAACTAAGCCTTATTTGGTGAGATTAAAATGTGTCTTATAGGAGTCCTACAATAAGTCGCAGATTTGTGTTCTCAATCAAGTCTAGAAAGATTCGCTTTCCAATCTCAAAAACTAAGCCCTATTTAGTGAGATTAAATTGTGTCCCATAGGAGTCCTACAATAAGTCGCAGATTTGTGTTCTCAATCAAGTCTAGAAAGAATCGCTTTCCAATCTCAAAAACTAAGCTTTATTTGGTGAGATTAAAATGTGTCTTATAGGAGTCCTATAATAAGTCGCAGATTTGTGTTCTCAATCAAGTCTAGAAAGAATCGCTTTCCAATCTCAAAAACTAAGCCTTATTTGGTGAGATTAAAATGTGTCTTATAGGAGTCCTATAATAAGTCGCAGATTTGTGTTCTCAATCAAGTCTAGAAAGAATCGTTTTCCAATCTCAAAAACTAAGCCCTATTTAGTGAGATTAAAATGTGTCTTATAGGAGTCCTATAATAAGTCGCATATTTGTGTTCTCAATCAAGTGTAGAAAGAATCTCTTTCCAATCTCAAAAACTAAGCCTTATTTGGTGAGATTAAAATGTGTCTTATAGGAGTCCTACAATAAGTCGCAGATTTGTGTTCTCAATCAAGTCTAGAAAGATTCGCTTTCCAATCTCAAAAACTAAGCCTAATTTGGTGAGATTAAAATGTGTCTTATAGGAGTCCTATAATAAGTCGCAGATTTGTGTTCTCAATCAAGTCTAGAAGAAATCCTTTTACAGTCTCTAAAACTGAGCCCTTTTATGTAAGACTAAATTTAGTCTCAAAGGAGTCCAATATGAAACCATTATATTTTTTAACAATTTTTGAGACAAGTTTGGTACCCAAATATCCTTGATCCTTATTTTAGACTTACTTTATACTAAAATAAGACTCTCATTTTGGTAAGGGAAATTACTGCCTATTGAAATAATTTTTATCAATTACATTTATTTAATTATTTAAGAAAAAACCTTTTCAAGAAAAAACCTTTTCATTGCGTCTCGACACAGAGCTCTATTTCGGTTTCCCAACTTGTATTGACTTCAGCGGCTCGATTAATTAACGAGCGAGCTTTTTTATGGTCGAGCCGAGCCAACAGGCATCGAGCCACTACGAATCGCGAGCCGGCTCGCGAGCTTAGTCACTAAAATAGTGCTTTCCTTTTAGTCTTTATTCTCTCCACCAATGGAGTTCTGTTGTATTTTTACATGAAATAAAGCGTGGGAAAATTGGCAATCTCTCGTCTTTAGCCTTCAGCATATTTTACAGAGCGGGTTTTACTGCACTACTACATTGCTAAACACTGGATGGCATTTCTAATCGTTCTCAAGTTTTACGTTGGTAGTAGCAATTTTTGTTATACATGTATATGTTAACCGAGCTTTTAAAATGCTCACTCAGCTCGGCTCGTGAACAGTCATAGAAATACCTAAAAATCCGACGAAATTATTTGGAATTTATCAAACTTTGAAATCAAACAAAATCGGACGAAATCAAACAAAATCCGAAGTAATCAAATTGAATTTCGAAATCCAGTACTCTTTTTTTCAAAAAGCCCGACCAGCCGATATCTTCCCTTAGCATGTCAACTAACACGAACACCGTTACTCTCAATGTTAATGCCTGGTTGGGCACTGTTAAAGGCTTTTTACTGACTAAAGAGGAAGATGGACTTCAAAACCGATTGTAGTCAATTCTCAAACTAGCTTTCAGTAAGTCTTCAGCATTATATATAATACAAGCAGTTACCCGCGGCGTCGCTCACGTGTAATAAGAACTTTCATCAAAATGATATAAAGAATCGGTGAGTTTACTGATAATTTAAAATTTTGTGGCACCCTAGGAGCGAAGGGACTCGGCGTTGCCCGTTAGCCCGTCGGGACATTTTTTTATTACTTTTCACGCGGACATTATTCCACTAAGAAGGGTTTTCCGGCCGCCATTTAAAAAGATGGCAACAAATCCAACCTAATAGACCATTCAGCCTATCTATAGGTTAAAGGAAACCAGTGTACTAAATACACCAGAAATCGATTGAAACTCGCGGACTTTGTTGCTTAGGGAAGATTTTTTACATTTCTGGGTGCCATTTATTAAGATGGCGGTAGATTGGAAAATCTTTCTTAGTACGCGCCTACTACCTATGAGTAACTTTTTTGCAAATTTTCAGCCTTCTAGGGCAAGCGGTTTGGGCTGGGCGTTGATTAACAGTCAGTCAGGACTTTGATTTATTTAGATATAGATAAAGTTATGATACTTAAACAGAGGAGTTTGACGTTTTATATCATTTGTACACGAAACGGTGGTTTTTTTCATAGGGAGAAATATCCTATCAATTAAATTTAAATTTACCAAAAATTGGGAAAAGTAAACCTCAATAACCAGGTGATACTTGCAAAAATATTGTTGAAACCCCTCGTGATAATAATTGTTTAAACTCTAACTCCATTGGTTAGTTGCTCCACGTACGTTTCTTACCAAGATATATTGAACTACCAAAGATAACAATTTTGGAAAAAATGAGGAAAAATATGATAATTTTTGGTGTTTCTAAAATGTGGGTCATTTTATACTTTATTTTCCATTGCTTTTCATATTAGCATTATTGATCACCCTTGAGCTGGTTTACAATCGCTTTAGAAAGTTACTGATTCCATATATTGATTTGGCAAGATTCAAAATATTCGAAATTTATATCCTTATCTCAAAGTAAAATTACTAATGTTAAAACCTCAACAGTGGGATTTTCCAATAAAAAAACTTTGAAAATAAGGTCAGGTGTCTGTACAGCAGTGTTACATTACTGTGTCGTGAGATTTTCAGAACAACCTTAAACAAGTCGGTAAACCAAAATAACCTCTCCGAGTCGAGACGCAATGAAGAGGTTTTTCTTAAATAATTAAATAAATATAATTGACATTAATTATTTTAATTGGCAGTAATTTACCTTAATTTTAGTTAAGTCGTTTTAAGAAACTTTATCCCTAAAATCATTTATAACATAGCTATTGTTGACATTAGATTTCAAGCGTATGCCTCTTTCATAATTTTTGGAAATTTAGGGTATATAAGGCGATATATTCACAGGAAGGGGTAAGGAAAAGCCGCAATGGCGTGAAAAATTGGTCGAAGCCTTAACTGCCAATGGGAGGAGGCTAGACTTTTCTCGTAACCCTAGCCGATCGCCGCGTATACTTCTTAATCCTAACGACGATAGTGTAGTAGAAGCCTACAATTTCTTTCTGTGAACTCGTTTTCTCGGATAAGCCAACTGCGAAATTGGTCACTAACACAGACACGTCCAGTGTAATACCTCTCCGTGACGTCATCGTCACTCGGAGAAGTAGAAATCTAAACGGGGTTTATAGGCCAAATAACCATTATATATTAATTTGAAGCATGTATGACACGCTTTTAAAATCTCAAAAGCACTTTAATGTCCTACATCAAAGAGCACTATTTTTAATTAAAGCCTTAGCTGAACTTGCATGGAAGATGGTTTTCACGGTACGGAAATCGATCCGAAACATGTTGAAAATTTGCCGGAGCGGTAAATTTTCAGCCGGCTGAAAATAAAAATACCTTTTTGCGCCACTAGGAACGAGCTCCCATATTCGCCAGTGAAAACGTTTGGCTACCAATCATAGACCTGTATTGTATAACTTCCAAATCATGCAATTGTAAAACATTGTTCATTCCTCCCATAGCTTAGAGCAGACGACATTCATTTGTACCTTGGATATTTCTGGCAGTGTTTCCACTTTGCGGCGAAAAAGTCCGTTTTCGGCGAAAATCGAGTCAGCACCAAAATATTGAAAAGCGGCAAAAGGCATATAATGTGTACGGGATTTTGAAATCCAATTTCATTTCTTCGGACTTCGTTGAATTTAATTTGATTTAGTCGGATTTTGTTTGATTTCAAATTCGATAAAATCCAACGGATTTCGTGATTTCTCTACTGATTTTGTGATTTCTTTACTGATTTTGTGATTTATTTATTGATTTTGTGATATTTTTACTGATTTTGTGATATCTTTATTGATTTTGTGATATATTTTGTTAATTAAGTGATATCTTTACTGATATTCTGATTTCGCTCTTGATTTTACGATTTCTATACTGATATTCTGATTTCGCTCTTGATTTAACGATTTCTTTACTGATTTTGTGATTTCTCTAACGATTTTGTGATTTCTTTACTGATTTTGTGATTTCTCTAACGATTTTGTGATTTCTTTACTGATTTTGTGATTTCTTTACTGATTTTGTGATTTCTTTATTGATTTTGTAATTGCTTTACTGATTGTGTGATATTTTTATTGATTTTGTGATTTCTTTACTGATATTGTGATTTCTTTACTGATTTGTGATTTCTTTACTGATTTGTGATTTCTTTACTGATTTGTGATTTCTTTACTGATATTGTGATTTCTTCACTGATTTCGTGATTTTTTTACTGATTTTGTGATTTCTTTATTGATTTTGTTATGTCTTTACTGATTTTGTGATATCTTTATTTCATATATTTTGTAAATTAAGTGATATCATTACTGATATTCTGATTTCGCTCTTGATTTTACGATTTCTTTACTGATATTCTGATTTCGCTCTTGATTTTACGATTTCTTTACCGATTTCGTGATTTCTCTAACGATTTTGTGATTTCCTTACTAATTTTGTGATTTCTTTACTGATTTTGTGATTTCTTTACTGATTTTGTGATTTCTTTACTGATTTTGTGATTTCTTTACTAATTTCGGATTTTTTATGGCATTTCGAACGCGGCAAAAATATGTTTGATTTCATTCCGGATTTGTGATTTTGTCATTGATTTCGGATTTCTTAAGTTGGATTTTGCGGATAGCGTACGGGATTTCGAGAATGACCGACCCCTCGGATAAATCGGCTTTATCATGGGCCATCTTAATAAGAGTCATTCTGACAAACTAAGAATATCGTTGAAGTATAACGACAGAAGAGTATTTACACGCAAAGAAAGTAATGATATATCTTTGTATGATGGTGAAATAATAAACTAATTTTAACTTCTGTAGTTGCTTATTAATACAGAGCAATAGTTACATATATAGGTAAATACGTTTGTAGATAGTCCTTATCTCGCCTCGGAGAGATAAAATTTTGGGTTTCGCAACTTGTTTTTTTATTCATTTTGAGGCAAAGAGCAGACCCCATGATTTCTTTAAAGTCCATATGGTGGCTTACCTACTAAGGGCCAATAGCTACGGTACTATTAATAAAATAATATAGTAGTTAATATATTATACATCTACAATGGAAATAGACCCTATTAAATCAGTAGAAGATTCGCGTACCTTGTGCTGAAGAAACACATTTAAAGTAACACGCAGTGTTAGCGTTATTACATTTACATATAAATTATACTAAATTGCAAATGATTAACTACGGGTACTTAGTAATGTCAGAAGTAGAATATGGGACTTGAAGTAAAGTGTGTAGCATTGGTAATAAATCCTGGCACTAGTGAACAAATTTGAGGATTTTAAGCGCCTACACTAGAGAGAAAAAGATTGGTCGAGTTCCAAAAACATTTCCTACCCCTTTCCCCTCAACCTAAAGCCGCGGAACACGGACGCAGGTGCTTGAATCTAGTTCTGCCGTCTACCGCCGCGAGCGTCTCACGTTTTGGAGGGAAAATTCGGAAACCGCCACCAGAGGGCCAACCGTTGTTGTGTTATCAAGAATATTCACTTTCGCCAAGTAAGGAATTTGGTTACCTCGATACTTCGAGCACCTTATCTTACTTCTGATAATGTTAAGATTTTTTTAATTTTCATGTAAAGCTTCATATATATGTTGAACACTTAATTTTTTAAAAAGGTATGTCTAATTTAAATTCACTTTTTAATAGCATTTTTATGTGTTTGGGGCTATTTTTAGCCACATCGTACTGTAAGATTAGGCTAAAGTACGAAGTAGTAATAGTAGTGGGCGGAGTTTTCGATTTCGTTATCGTTTGTTTGTAGCTGAAAAGGAACCTATATTACCTCAACCCACCCACAGGGGTAAACTGAGTTAGATATTTCATTTTAACTTTTCCTAGATCACAACCGGGAATCGAACACGGGACGTTCCCGCTGAAGTATGACACTCTACCACTGAGCCACAGAGATGATAAGCTATCGAGTTTTAACTTTTAGTTTATCTCTAAAGTGTTGTGGATGAGAGGGGTTACCTATCTATACTTCTGAAATTTTATCTGTGGGGTCGGATACTTCTGAATTTGTATCTTTGGGGTCTTTATATTTATTTTCTACTAGGAGCGAAGGCACTCGGCGTTGTCGGAATATTTTTTTATTACTTTTCATGCGGACATTATTCCATAAAGAAGGATTTTTAAATTTTTGGCCGCCATTTAAAAAGATGGCAACAAATTAAACCCAAAAGACCATTCAGCCCATCTATAGGTTAAAGGAAACCAATGTACTAAATATTTGTGAAATGTTTGAAATCAGCGCGGACGTTGTTGCACAGAGAAGAATTTTTACATTTCTGAGCGTCAATTATTAAGATGGCGGTGGATTAGAAAATTCTTTCCTAGTACGCGCCAACTACTTATGAGTAACGTTCCTGCAACTTTTAGGGCCACTAGGGCCAGCGGTTTGGGCTGGGCGTTGAATATCAGTTAGTCTGTCAGGACTTTGATTTATATAGATACTAGCTGTTACCCGCGACGTCGCTCGCGTGTATTAAGAACTTCCATCAAAGTGATATAAAGAATGGGTAGATTTTACTGATGACTAATATTTTTTTGTAGCGCCCTAGGAGCGAAGGCACTGGGCGTTGCCCGTCAGCCCGTCGGGACATTTTTCTTTAATTTTCATGGGGACATTATTCCATAAAGAGGAGTTTTTAAGTTTCTGGCTGCCATTTACAAAGATGGCAACAAATAGAACCCCAAAAGACCATTTCGTCTGTCTATAGGTTAAAGGAAACCAGTGTACTAAATATTTGTGAAATCTCGTGGGCCTGTATATTTCAATTGACTCGCGAGCTTGCTCGACGGGCTTGAAGTTTTCCGTTTAAAAATAACGCTTTTGCACCATCAAAAGTAAAAAATCACACAAGACCGAATGGCCTTGACTGTTCCCAAATTCACAGCCCCATCCCTTCCCCCGAAGTTATGCTAGAGAGAACTCTGATTGCACATTGGGAGGCTGGCCTTTTCGGGTCTCTTTAGAGATAATCTAATAATAATCTAAGCTTTATCTACGAAGGGATTTCCACACTAAACCTGTGGCATATTTACAGGTGGGTCCCTTTACAATGCATAGAGGGGTGGTGGCTAGCCCCTATGCCACAGCTAACCTACAGCGCCCAATACTAACTATTACCGTTAACCTCAGCAAGTTTTGATGGAAAGGAGAAACCGGGTTAGACCGCGGAGGAAAACTCCTTTTAACAAGCGGGGAGAGAACTTGCAAACTCTACGCAGAAGGATTTGTTCCGAGATTCTCACCCGGTGCCACAGTCCTGGATCGAACCCGGGATCCTCTTGCTGCGAGGCGAAAGCGCTAACCTCTACGCCACCCCACCTCCAGCTTTCATGTTCAGCCAATAGTTGTTTCTCTCCCAATAGGGCAAATTTTTGGCGTACGAGTCGCGCCTTAACCGGAGGTCTGAGAAAAGTTATCGCAAGGTGGCGAATGTGTCGCCCTTCTTCAGTATTGCTACACAAGAGAGGGGAGTCCCAAACCCCACTTTTGGTTACTTCCTAGGCTAATTTAATGGCCTTCTGGTAATAGGCATATTTTATGCCGTGTTTAAAATTTTGCGATTTAAATGAGACTTGGCTATGTTCATGACTAGAGTTGGTCTATACCCGACTTAACCCGATACCGATATTTACTCACAATGATCCAAAACCAATACTTCAACCGATACCGATATTTTAGTAGTACAGTGTCATTTATATACGTATTAAAAAACTAGGAAATAATTTAGAGTAATTTCATGAATTTCACTACTAAGTTAAGAGGTGCTTCCAAAATAATATCACGGCTTGTCTTTTGTAACTAGTATATGCCGAGAGTCCCTTTTATCCTTTTACTTTACAGTAACTGTTAGTTGATTTATCACTGAATTATTGAAGGCAAAAAACTGAAATTAATTTAAAACCTAAAAAAATATTTGCGAAACTAACTATTAGTTTTTTTGTCATTTAAAAATTTGGAAATAAAAAATATTTCTTTTTATTTTAATCAAGTTCAGTTCTATGGCTTTATTTTTGCTTATTAGTTATTATATAAACTAAATTCAGGTTTTTTTTATATAAAAATGAGAAATCAGCACGATTGACATTCATAGAAATCTAACGCATTTTAAACGAGTATGGGTTTAGTATCATGTTACAGCAACCGATCCGATACTATCGGGAAACCCCTAATATCGGTGCGGATACCGATATGGTATCGGTAACGGTTCATCCCTATTTATAACGCTTAAAGAAAATGCGAAAGATTATTTATTCACTTACCCTTCCCTAGAAAGGTTCCTCGTTTCTGATCTGTTTTCTGGTGATTTGTCTCTTATAATTTGAGCTTCAGGTGTTTTGGCAGGTGTGATGGGAGGGGGAGGTGGGGGAGGGGGCGGGGTTTCATACCGTCTTGGAATGGGACTGGGAGTTTTGAAGCCCTGGATGGGGCTATTGGGAGTTCCTAGATTTGCCCCCGGAGATCGGGGATCGTCCTCGTAGCCTACGTAATTGCGTAGTCTTTCTTTGTACTCATCCTCAAGCTCGTCATCCAATTCGTCGGTCACTGTACCTTTAGTTTGAACTTCAGTCGGCATATGCTATAAAACAAGTTGGGAATGGGAAACCAAAATTAAGGTTTTTCTTAAATAATTTAAATATTATAATATATTAATGGTTTTAATCGTCATTAATTTACCTTAATTAGAGTTATATCGTTTTAAGAAACGTTTTTCCTAAAATCATTTTAAAAATAGCTATTGTTGACGTTTGAATTCAAGTGTATGCCTCTTTATCAGTTATTTGGGAAATTCAGGGTATATAAGGCGATTGATTCACAGTAAATGATAAGAAAACCTAGATTTTGGAGATAGCGCAAGAATAACAAGTTGAGAAACCAAAATTAACCTCTCCGAATCGAGACACAATTAAGAGGTTTTTCATAAATAATTAAATATATTTGATACTAATTATTTTAATCGACAGTAATTTACCTTAATTCTAGTTAAATCGTTTAAAGAAACTTTATTACTAAAATAATTTTAAACGTGGTTATTGTTGACGTTTCAATTGAAGCATATGCCTCTTTATCAATTTTGGGTAATTTAGGATATATACGGCGATTGATTCACAATAAATGATAAGAAAACTAGCAATTGCGTGAACCTTTGGTCGTAGCCCACGCTAGGAGGCTAGACGTTTCTCGTAACCCTAGCCGATCGCCGCGTATATCTTAACTCTAACGCTGATAATGGTGTAGAAGTCAATATTGCTTTCTGCGAACACGATTGCTCCAATTCACCAACTGCGAACGCGGTGACAGGTAGAGAGGTTAAAATTCAAACACGGTATAAACCAGTTCAACTATATACGAAATTTTTTGAAAAATGTAAAAGTCAATTTGAATTTTGAGAAATGCGGTTCAACGTTCTCTGATATGGTTTTATCAACTTCATTAGCACTCTAGTAAAAATAGTTAATTTACGGGGCATTTGGTAAAATTCCGGTTAGTTACGGACGGTCAATTTTGGACTGAGACTCACATCTCTAGGTGCAACCAGAATTATATAATACTTCTCTTGGATAGAAGTGTACCACCACAAAGCGGGACAATTGTAACATGATTTTTCCCAACATCGTCATTCCTAACATTTGGAGTGCACAAGGTTTTTAAATGCCCATACGCCATGTAAATAGTTCCCTTATCATTCCTCTACTAGCGCTGCTTAACTGTTTGCCAAGGCGCTTGCGCTTGTGCGTTTTTGTCCCAGCCAAGTCAACACGCCTATTTAATTGCTACTTGGATTAAGTTAATACCAAACAGTTATAGAATTCACCCTAGCACGGTGCGAGAGTTACCCATCTGAAGTTTGATGAGCGGGAGAGTAAACAAAAAGGGTTCCTACGCCTGGGAAGAATCATGTTACATAAACAAAATATTAGAGATGGGCCGATACCAGTTTAAACCGATACCGATATGATCCGATACTTGGGAAACCGATACGTACCGATACCGATATTTTACCCGATCCTTCGATTAAACCGATATCAAACCGATACCGATATGGTATCGGTATCGGCCCATCTCTATAAGATGACTCTCGATCCAATTTCGGTACTTGAGACTATAAAACTGGCTTATCATACGAAAACCCCATTTTAAACACTAGTTACGTTATCCAAAAATAGATGAAAAACTGTGCTGTCTCAGAGTTTAGGTCTTAAGTATTTATTTTCTTCAAAAAATATCGGGTAGAAATATCGGTTCATTTTTAACCGATACCGATATATCGGTTAAAGCCAAATATCGGTACCGATACCGATATCGTATCGGTATCGGCCCATCTCTACAAAATATTAAGAGGATACAGAGTGTCATCCTTCTTCTTTTATCCTTTTCTGGTGCAACTAAAGAGCTTTTCACAACAGCTAATTTTTACCTTCCTTCATGGCTGAACCTAGTGTTCGTACGGGGACCACGACCACGACCCCGACCCCGAAAACCGGGGATCCCCGACTTTTTCGACGACCCCGACCCCGGTACCTAACATGTAAAATATAGTCGGGGTTTTTTCGGAGTTAGATTTTGGTTAGGTTAATTTTAGCAAATTATTTTTTGTCCTGCGCCAAAAACAATCATCTCATTCGTCTCAAATAAGTGCTCCGCTTCTCCTTTATGAAAAAAAGGGCAAGGGGGTAACTAACAATAAACAAAATACAGTAAAAACAGTGACCAAATTTCCAAAGTTCACCATCCTCCCTCTGTTGGATCGGCGGCCCTCCCCCGTCTTTTGTAATGGCAGTGGTCTTTCGTGGGAATCGTAGCTGCGTAGCTCGGAAAGTCGGAATTTATTGGGCTTTTTTACAGTTTCTTGCCTACTAGCTAAGAGTCACTATCTAAATGTGATACGAAAATAAAGCTTCTTTCCAAACACCCAGAAATTAAACGATTTTTTATCATTTTTCCATAATTTTTCTGCATGCGATGTCTTACCCCGACCCCGACCCCGACTTGTTTTTTTCGGTGATAACCTATCCCCGACCCCGATTAAATTTTTACCCCGTACGAATACTAGCCTGAACCTACTTAAATTGCCTTAACTATAACGGACATGACTTGCGAAAGAAGAGAAAACGAGATTGTTTCATAACTATATTTCTTTCTCTAAATATACCAGTGAGCACAAATGGAAAGGAGAGTCGAAGAGATCAAATTCTTCGTCAGCCCCCCTTCAAAAACGTTACCAGTGCTGGGGCTCGCTAAGAGCAGTGCCGCACATGCGCAATCGGCGCAACGGATAGGGAAAAATCCATAGAAGTTTGTTTACGCTTCGGCCAATAGTATTCCTCCCGAGGTGTGAACCTTTTACCGTATTTTCATGTTTACCCGTTTGAATTTCGATCTCAAGTAATGACGCGTCTTTCTCGTTGGCTGTGCGCCGCAGCGCCGAGGTAGGTGCGCATGAGAACCATGTTGGCCGGCCGTTATAGTTACCTTCCCCCTTCTATCATTGACTCCCCTTTCTATTTGTGCTCACTGATATATACGAATTTCCATGGGTAACTTTCACAATGCACATCATTTCAGCTGTCATTATATTCCCTTAATTTTACACCTTATTTCAAACATCGATAACTTCCCAGCTATTAATTCTTTGATAAACACATTTTTGTTAAGTATGTCATTGGAAATCTTAAGCAGTAGGCCTAATAAAAGCCCCTCGTGATGTCGAGGTTGCAAATTTCTTAGCGTATCCTATGGCAAATTATAAAGCAAAAAATTAACGTTAGGCTTAACGCGTCTAAAACTTCAACTTCGAAAATTCATTTGGAAATAACTTATTGAACATTGGTGTTTATGAGCGTCAGCTTGTTCCAAAAGTTCATATATAAAACCAAAAGTGTATTTCATTAAAGCTTTCCCGCACCATGTAATATCAAGATAAAATAGAATAGAGTATAATACGTATGCCTCCGCGTGCTGCGCCTTGTTTAAGGGGTTAGATTTCTACCGCTCAAATGCTGCGATCCCGCTCTCAGGATAGCCTTCTCAAGCCCCGTTTTCATGAGAGCGAGATTCGAAGCGATTTGCGAGAGCGAGTTTCAAAACAGCGATATCGCTTCAAGGTTTTAGCGAGACTTAATTCAAGTTCTCGCTTGTACTTTGAAAAAGAACGATATCTAACCTCTAGCCTCCTGATTGGCTATTTGAAGTTCTAGGGGGGGGACAGGACGACCCTCAAACGAGGTAGAAAGCTCGGCTCAACTCGGGTTCAAAAAATTGTGGCTTGACTTGATTCGAAAATAATCGAACCGAAACGAGCTGGCTCGGTTAGCATTTATATGTTTAAGAAAAATTGCTACTTCTAGCATAAGACATGAAAACGATTTGAAATGCTATCCCATGTCAGAAGTCCATTAAATTAGCATAAGAAGTAAACAATTACAATAGCTGGTTTAGCCAACGTCTCTGCTAGGGTAAGAACTCCTTTTTACTCCCCCCCCCCCTTTACTAACGCTATTGGAACTTTCGAGCTCCTCTCTTGGAAATCTTTCTTCGCGTGAGCGAAGCGTGACTTCTGCAGCCCATGAACGATGGATCTATAAAGGGACCGGAAAACGGGGTAGATTCCTCTCTTTAGCGCGTTTGCTTTGTATGTATAAAAACGAATCACAAATGGCCTTTACTGTTCTCAAATTCACAGCCCCCATCCTTTCCCCGATGCTATGTTAGAGAGAACTCGGCTTGTACAGTGGAAGGCGGGAATTTTCCGGTCCCTTTAGAGATTCAGAGTTCATGTTCAGCCAATAGCTGTTTCTCTCCCAATAGGGCAAATTTTGTCGTACGAGTCGCGCCTAAACCGGAGGTCTGAGAAAAGCTATCGTGAGGTGGTGAATGTGTCGCCCTTCGTCAGTATTGCTACACAAGAGAGGGGAGTCCCAAACTCCGCTTTTAAATACTTCCTAGTCAAATTTAATTGACTTCTGATTTTTATTTATTTTTTTAAAAAAATCCAAAAAAAAGTATCAACAACCCTGTCCCATCTTTGTACTCACGTCTCTTTGATCGTCGTGGTAATAGGTAGGGGAAGAAATGGGTCTTGAAGCAGGTCGGCCATTTTGATTTCGAGTTCCATCGTTTATTGGAGTCGAATAGCCATCGGCTTCATCGTAATCCTCAAGGTCTTCTTCATCTCTTAACCGACGTCTCTCGTTCTCGATTGTGAAGACGGACCGAGGTTCAACGCCTCTTTGTGCCCCAGTCGATATGAGGGCCGCACGCTCTGTGCCAGGCATTCGACCGCGTTGGTGTGGGTTCGAAGCCGCTTTCTCGTTGTAACTGCGTTCGTTGTAACCACCGTAATTTTGACCACTGTAAGGATCGTCTTGATCTTGTAAGTCTGAATTGAGAAGAAAGAAAAATTATTAGAAAAAAAGAGAAAATTTCCAAAACGTTTCAGTTTAAAGGTGTAAATATTTTTGGTATTTTTTTATAATTTTTAAAATTGATGTAAATTTGTATGTTTATCTCTTTAAATTTGTATGACTATCTCTTTAAATTTGTATGATTATCCCTTTGACTCATTCAAAAAAAAAACCTAAAGCCTGGTTCACACCTTGAGAATGAAGGAGCGAACAGCTGACGCACTAGACGAATTGAGGGGCGAACTCTCCTCTAGCTGTAGGGGTGCTATATTGGCATTAAAATCAGAAAGCTGGGCGGAAATAATGGGAAATCAGTGTAAAGATTATAGAAATCACTTAAAATAATCGTAATTTATGAAATCAAGGAATTCTTTCAGTACTCAACGGAATTCACATAAAAATTCACAAATCAGGTGTACAAAATTTTGGCGGATGACTAGATGGCAGGGCTGACACGCTGGTATCCAGCCCGGTTTTATCCACCTGAATTAGACCGGTTAAAACCACTTTGAAAAATCCACCGAAAAAATCCGGATTTTTTTAAAAAAAATATTAGAGTACACCGCAGGCGCCAAAAAGCGAGATGGAAGTTTTATCCATGTATCAACTTGGGCTTCCACCAAAGGTTCACGCAATTGCGGCTTTTCTTAACATATACTGTGAATCTATTGCTTTATATACGCCAAATTTCCAAAACTTGTAAAAAGAGGCGTACGCTTGAATTGGAACGTCAACAATAGCTATGTTTAAAATAATTTTAGGAATAAAGTTTCTTAAAACGACTTAACTAGAATTAAGGTAAATTAATGACGATTAAAATAATTAGATCAATTATATTTATTTAAATATTAAAGAAAAACCTCTTCATTGCGTCTCGACTCGGAGAGGTTTATTTTGGCTTCCCGACTTGTTTAAGGTTGTTTTGAAAATCTCACGACACAGTAATGTAACACTGCAGTACAGACACCTGACCTTATTTTCGGAGTTTTTATTTATTGAAAAATCCCACTGTTGAGTTTTTAGCATTAGTAATTTTACTTTGAGATAAAGATATAAATTTCAAATATTTTGGATCTTGCCTAATCAATATATGGAATCACTAACTTTCTAAAGCGATTTTAAACCAACTCAAGGTAGATCAATAATGCTAATATGAAAAGCAATGAAAAATAAAGTATAAAATGACCCACATTTTAGAAACACCAAAAATTATCATATTTTTCCTCATTTTTTCGGAAATTGTAATCTTTGGTAGTTCAATATATCTTGGTAAGAAACGTACGTGGAACAACTAACCAACGGAGTTAGGGTTTAAAGAATTATTATCACGAGGGTTTTGAACTATATGTTTGAAACTATCACCAAGTTATTGAAGTTTACTTTCCCCAATTTTTGGAAAATATAACTTTAACTTATAGGATGCTAGCTGTTACCCGCGGCGTCACTCGCGTGTAATAAGAACTTCCATCAAAATGATATAAAGAATGGGTAGATTTTACCGATAACTAATATTTTTGTAGCACCCGAGGAGCGAAGGTACTCGGCGTTGCCCGTCAGCCCGTCGGGATATTTTTTATTACTTTTCATTCGGACATTATTCCATAAAGACGAGTTTTTTCATTTCTGACGCCGTTTAAAAAGATGGCAACAAACCGAACCCAAAAGACCATTCAGTACGTCTATAGGTTAAAGGAGTTTACTAAATATTTGCGAAATCGGTTGAAACGGGCGGACTTTATTGTGCAGGGAAGATTTTTTACATTTCTGGGCGCCATTTATTAAGGCATTGAGAATCAGGGATAGATTTAATTTTAGAAGTAGGAATGGAGATATGTTAGTATTTACTTTTGTCCGACTCATAGCCCGGTACAGAGCCCATCCCTCCAACACGTAACGAAAAGTTTAAATTATCTTACTGGTTCACTTAAACTACGTTTTGATGACGTTGTTGACGGAGACGGCGAAAAATACGTGATTCCTTTTTACCTTTTATAACCTGCTTCTTCTTTCATAAGCCTCCGTCCTTTGGAAGGACGCGCCCACATTACTCTGTTCTCCATTCCTACTTCTAAAATTAAATCTATCCCTGTATAGATATAATTTTCTCCTTATGAAAGGAAAAAACCTTTTTTTCGCGAAAATATGATATAAAACGTCAAATTCCTCTGTTTAAGTATCATAAGTTTACATTATGTATATGCTCTTTAAGTATGAAAATTCCTATATTTCGCAATGCTGAAAACTTATTCACTGAGACCTAGCTCGACAACGACGCGTGAAATGACTAAACTCGATTTTGCAGTTCATTTTCCTATTTAGTCTCCATTACTAAGCCTTTGACAGCAGCGCCTAACCACCAAGCGTATGTCGCTTTACCTCGAATCTAGGGCCTACTTCAATCACTTCATGACAAGCTCAAGTTTGTAACCAGTGACAAACTTATGGTCAACCTAACATAAAATGATTTAACTAGAATTAACGTAAATTAATGCAGATAAAATATATTTAAGAAAAGACTCTTAATTGCGTCTCGACTAGGAGAGGTTCATTTTGGTTTCCCAACTTGTTATTCTTGCGCTATCACCAAAAGTTTTTTATCATTTCATGTGAATCAATCGCCTTATATACCCTAAATTGCCCAAAATGGTTAAAGAGGCATACGCTTGAATTCAAACGTCAACAATAGCTATGTTTAAATTGGGTTTAGTAATATAGTTTCTTAAAACGATTGAACTAGAATTGTGGTATATTGATGACTATTAAAATAATTAATATCAATTATATTTGTTTAATTATTTAAGAAAAAACCTCTTAATTGCGTCTGGACTCGGAGAGGTTTATTTTGGCTTCCCAACTTGTTCGTTATGATTTCTTTAGATGTTTAATTTAATTTTTTAACC
The DNA here is from genome assembly GCF_054372755.1 of Phalangium opilio. Classification (NCBI taxonomy): domain Eukaryota; kingdom Metazoa; phylum Arthropoda; class Arachnida; order Opiliones; family Phalangiidae; genus Phalangium; species Phalangium opilio. The sequence continues at coordinate 1,970,154 of NW_028324234.1, forward strand.
CAAAACAATGATGTTCCTAGTCTATTTAATAATTACACTGAGAAGGGAAAAATCCATAATTGGCTAAAAGGAGCGACCTCGAGTCTTAAAAGCACGCTATACTATGAAAAAGAAATCGATCAAAAATATTACATTCGCGGGCCGCTACGCCTACTGAAGGCTGATTAACATGGTTTCTAAAAATCCGCTTGTAGCGTCAACGTTTTGCTTGTGACAGAGCTGGAGATCGAGATTCTTTTATTTACGTGATTACAGGCTCAAGCCCAAGCTTCAAGCATTTGATTTACATCCTTTCAAAATTATATTTTAAGATATAACTTGAAATTCTTCAGATTTTTCCTTAAGAGTAATGTTTCAAACTTTTCTTAAGCCTAATTCTTCAAACTTTTCTTAAGGCTAATGTTTCATACTATTTTTAAGCCTAATTTTTCAAACTTTTCGTTAAGCCTAGTGTTTCAAACTTTTCTTTAGCCTAATAATTGAAACTTTCGTTAAGCCTAATGTTTCAAACTCTTGTTAAGTCTAATGTTTCAAACTTTTATTAAGCCTAATGTTTCAAATTTTTCTTAAGCCTAATGTCTCAAACTTTTGTTAAGACTTAAGGCTGATTTACATGGTTTCTAAAAATCTGCTTGTGCGTGAACTTTTCGCTAGTGACAGAGCTCGAGATTTTTTTATTTACGTTTTTACATGCTCAAGCGCAAGCTTCAAGCATTTTGATTTACATGCTTTTAAAGAAATATTTTAAGATATAACTTGAAATTGTTAAAATTTTCGTTAAGCCTAATGTTTCAAACTTTTCTTAAGCCTAATTTTTGAAACTTTTGTTAAGCCTGATTTTATAAATAATGTGTTTGGCCTAATTATTTAAATATGTGTTAAGACTATATGGCAGGAACTAATATCCAGTGAAAATTTAGTCAAAATGATAAAAAACTGAATTTTCATTGATGGCGGTAGCTTTTTTTTGGCGCTTGCTAGAAAAAAACCAAATTCGTTTTGGTTGCGGATTGAGCTTGTTAAAAACCAAACCAAGGAACAAGCAAAGCTACAAGCAGTCATGTAAATGGCCGAGCTTGAGCTTGTGCAGAAAAGATTTAAAATATTTCAAGCAAAATCCTGTTTTTACGAGCTACAATCGTGCATGTAAATGAGCCTTAATGTTTCAAACTTTTCTTAAGACTAATGTTTCAAACTTTTGTTAAGCCAATTGTTTCGAACTTTTCTTAAGCTTAATTTATCAAACTATTCTTAAGCTTAATTTTTCAAACTTTTCTTAAGCTTAATTTTTCAAAACTTTTGTAAAGAATAGTTTTATAAATATGTGTCAGGCCTAATTATTCAAATACGTGTTAAGTAGGCCTGTGCGAGTACTCGATTGAAAGCGAGTACTCAGTTGAGTCTCGAGTCGAGTACTCGATTCATGGCTTCAAAATCAAACTTTTTAGGACTTGAAAATACTTTCTAGTCCTCAAAAATCCTCACTATTGGACTCGAGTAGGACTCGAATCAAGACTTGACGTCTTATCAAGTCCAAAAATATTTACTCGGTGGCCAGGGTGGGAAATAAGGATTTTTTAAAAACTGGACCTTGGGCCAGCAAGACGGTGATCCGGAATTTTAAGTAGAGCACCACATCTAGTGGGGTATCACCGATTTAAAGTCTAGAATACACAGCTGATTGGACAAAAATTTGATTTAAGTTAAGCAAACCAAAACCAAATGTTAAAATTATTGTTATTACGCGTCAATTACGTCGTGAGCACTGCAAGACTCATACTTTGAAAGTATAATTAATCCTTATTTGGGTTTAATTTATTATAGTTTTTGTCAAAAAATTACGCAAAATTAAATTAAGTAAATCAAATAAAAGTAAGCTTTATTATAATCAAGTTATCAGGACTCGACACTGTATTTGAAATCTAGTTCTTGAGCTGGCTAAAGGACTCGATACCAATTAAAAGACTCGACTCGAGGGACTCGAGACTTGACTCGAACCCCCAAAAAATAGACTCGCACAAGCCTACTGTTAAGCCTTTATACCAGTCATCGTTTTCACGCTATCAGAGGGGCAACTTTTCTGATAGAAAAAACACCTTTACTGGCTTTGGGTGTACGTTTTGATTTGAAATTAAAATTAGCGTATTCTAAAATAAGGTGGTTCATCCATACCATTTGGCTCAATTTAAAACATAACTTCAATTCGGTACATTTGTCATTTCAAAGAAACACTGGTATATAACTGATATACAGTTAAAATTTAGTCAAAATGATTTAAAACGTAAATGTCATAGATAGCGGCAGCTTTTTTGCTACTTGCTAGACAAAAACCAAATTCGTTTTAGTTACGTAATGAGCTTGTTAAAAAAACAAACCAAAGATCAAGCAAAGATAAATGGCCAAACTTGAGCTTGTGTAGAAAAGATTTAAAATATTTCAAGCAAAATCCTGTTTTTACTAGCTACAATCGTGCACTTAAATGACCCTTTAAACTTCAAACCTTGAAATGCCAAGTCTGAATTAAAATGCACTATTTAATTCCAATTTAATGAGGTAGAGGGATTTTAGTTTTTAAAATAACAGACGTTTCGTTAAAATTGGTCAATATTTCTAAAAGATAGAAATTTTTGAATATCATTAAAACCTAAGTTGACCCAAAAATTTATTATGATATTCAACACGTGCGAGAATTACTTTCTGCCCCAAACGGCGCCATAATTAAGAGGTTGCCCACGAGCCTCAATTTGAAGTGAGGGGCTTGTCATTCGCCAAACTTTTGTGCACCTGATTTTCGATTTCTGATTTTTTATGTGAATTCCGTTGATTACTGAATGCATTCTTTGTTTCCCTGATTACGATTTTTTTAGGTGATTTCCATAATCTTTACACTGATTTCCCGTTATTTCCGCAGATTACTTGTAATTTCTGTTTGAATTCCAGTGAATTTTTAGTGAATGCCTTGATAACTACTGGCTTCTTCGTGAATTAAGATGAATGCAGTGATTATTTCTATTTCAACTGATTATGATTTTTATATTGGGATTTTCGAATTCCTCGATTGATTATGTGTGATTATTTCACGAAATGTGCGATTTCCGAGGTGATTACACAAGATTACTAGTAAATCATGTGATTATTTTAGATTTTCTCAAGATTTAACGTGATTTCCAGTGATTATCTGAGATTTCTGATTACCTTCGATTACCCACAAAAATGAATGTGATGACTGCTGATTTCATAAGAATTCTAGAAATCAAGTAATCGATTTCTTCGGTTCTGTACACCTGATTATTCAATTGGCTAACCCCTCGATTTGAATTTTCAAACTAGGCTTAGCAATAACATCATGCATAAGATAATAAGCTAAGCCTGAGAATTATTTCTTGTCTTCTACGTCACAGGGAACTAAAACGCAAAATTTTCAACATTTTATTTTAATAGGACAAAATTTTGGTAAAATGATGAAATTTTTGAAAAATTGTTACTGTAATTTTATAGGTATGTACTTAGTAAAAGCAGAAGTGGTATGAGACTAGAAGTGAAGGGCTCTAGCATTGGTAATAGATCCTGGCACTAGTGAACAAATTTGAGGATTTTATGCCGCTTCCATCGCGCCTACACTAGAGAGAAAAAAATCGGTCGAGTTCCAAAAAAATTTCCTATCCCCTTCCCCTCAACCTAAAGCGGCCGAACACCGGCGCGGCTCCTTGAATCTAGTTCGGCCGTCTACCACCGCGAGCGTCTCACGTTTTGGAGGGAAAATTCTGAAACCGCCACTAGAGGGCCAACCGTTTATGTTTTATCAAGTCTTTTCACTAATGCCGAGTGAAGAATTTGGTTAGCTCAATACTTCTAGTCTCATACCACTTCTGGTAATAGATATGTTTAAATGCTTGTTTAACTTCTTTTGTTTAAATGGGACTTGCGACATAATAAAAAAGTTCAAGTCGAGACGCTATTAACAGGTTTTTCTTAAAAAACTAAATAAATATGATTGTTATTAATTATTTTAATCGGCAGTAATTTAGCCTAATTCTTGTTAATTCATTTTAAGAAACGCTACTCCTAAAATATTTTAAACATAGCTATTGATGACTTTTGAATTCAAGCGTATGCCTCTTTAACAATTTTAGGTGATTTAGGGTATATAAGGCGATTGATTCACATTGAATGATAAGAAAAGCCGCATTTTTCGTGAACCTTTGGTGGAAGCCCTAGCTGTCATTGGGGGGAGATTAGACGTTTCTCGTAACCCTAGCCTATCGGTACGTAAATATTAACCCTAACAAAGATAAAATAGTAGAAGGCAATATTACTTTTTGTTATCACGTTTGCTCCGATTTGCCAACAGCGAAAGCTGTGACAGACAGACAAACACGTCCAGTACTATACCTCTCCGTAACGTCATCGTCACTCGGAGAGATAAAAAGGGTGCAATGTTATCACGAAGTGCTTACCGTCTAAATCAGATTGTATATTGTCACTTCTAGAAGAAATTAGGCTTTTGGCTCGTTGCCAAAGCGCATTCATCACTTGTACAGACATCCAAAGTTTAGAAATCGAGTTAAATCCAAACTGTGTTTAATTTGGGAAGTCACATACTAAAAAGGCAAATAAAGCAAAGTCCCTTTGATTCAATTCCGTTAACGTTGCAACATATCGGAATGATACGAGATACGTAACACCAGAAGTAACATAAGGGACTAGAAGTATCGAGGTAACCAAATTCTTCACTTGGTGAAAGTGAATATTCTTGATAACACACCAACGGTTTGCCCTCGGGTAGCGGTTTCTGAATGTTCCCTCCAAAACGTGAGACATTCGCGGTGGTAGACGGCCGAACTAGATTCAAGCACCCGCGTCCGTGTTCGACGACTTCGGGTTGAGGGGAAGGGGGTAGGAAATTTTTTAGGAACTCGAACAATTTTTTCTTTCTAGTGTAGGCGCGATGGAAGAGGTATAAAACCCTCAAGTATAGTGCAAGGATCTGTTACCAATGCCAGTTCACTTTACTTCTAGCTTCTTATCTTACTTGTGGTAACACGTTTGAAAAGAAAATGGTTTTTCAAAACACGCACCGAGGCATAAAGCTACTGGCCCTCTAAATGTTTGATTAGCAAAATTCCTCACATTATACTGGGAAAAGAAAATTTTCCATTTTCCAATAATAAACGTCTCAATTAATTTGTTTTTTTTTCTTCTAAAAATTAGCCTTTATATTTCCAAATTTAGCTAAAATTAGACAATAAAAATTTGAAATTCAGGTCAATAATGCTTTTAATTTCGCTAATTTATCTGAAATTCAACAATAAATTTCAAAAGTAAGGTCAATACTGCCTTGAATTTTGCAAACTTTGCTGAAATTCGACAATAAAATTTAAAATTAAGGTCAATATTGCCTTTAATTTCGCTTATTTATCTGAAATTCAACAATAAATTTCAAAATTAAGGTCAATATTGCTATTAATTTCGCAAAATTTAGCTGAAATTCTACAATAAAAATTTTAAATTTGCTCTGTAATTCACCTTTCCATAAACACTACTACTTCGCGTTTAAATTTCGATATATTGTATAATTCAGTTATATATTTGCAATGTTTGACGTGTTCTCTAATTTTTCCATAATTCGAAACCATACTTCTCAATTTTCACAGGTCACCATGTTTGCAAACATTATTTGAAACTACAATTATACCGAACGCCTTCGCACCGAAAATCGAATTTTTGAAAAGAATTATCACCGTTGAAAACTTCACTCTCTACATGACTTTAATTTAATCCGACTACGATACTACAAACTCGTTTTCACAAAGTAGCGTAAGGTTAAATGCACCGAGCCTAACGGTTTCTCTTATGAAACTGAACTACTACTCGATGAAAAGGGACGCTGATGTTTGTCCGACAAGAGCATGTAGTCGTACAATCATCGAGCGACTGACAAATCCATATTTTAATTTTAATCCAAACAAATCTCATGTGCAATCTCTTTAAACGAACTATTACATTTTCCAGGAAGACACAGTCACACAGGTACTTCGTTAATATACTAAAGCTATAACGATTACCCAGAAGTCCATTAAATTAGCCTAGGAAGTAAACAAAAGAAGGGTTTGAAGCAATACTGAAGAAGGGTGACACATTCGCCACCTCGCGATAACTTTTCTCAGTACCTCCGATTTAGCTGCGACTCGCACGCCGAAATTTTCCCTATTGGGAGAGAAACAGCTACTGGCTGAACATGAACACTGGATCTCTAAAGGGACCGGAAAACTCCCGCCTCCCACTGTACAAACCGAGTTCTCTCAAGCATAGCATCGGGGGAAGGGATAGGGGCTGTGAATTTGAAAACAGTCAAGGCCATTCGGACTTTTGTCATTCTCTTTTTTATGTAAAACAAATGTGCTTTAGAGAGGAATATACCCCGTTTTCTGGTCCCTTTAGAGATGCAGCGTTCATGGGCTGATGAAGTCTCGCCCCGCTCACATCAAGATTCAAGAAAGATTTCCAAGACAGGAGCTCGAGATTTCTAATAGACTTAGCAAAGGGGAAAAAACGAAACCCCCATCCATGGAGTTAAATGAGTTCTACCCCTGCAGAGACGAACGCTATGCCAACTATTGTAGTTGTTTAATTCCGAAGCAAATTTAATGGACTTCTGCTATTAAGTACAACCAAAAGTGGATGAGAGGAAAAGTATGAAAATGGCCAAAAGTCGCGAGTCATCAGAGTTTCGCCGTAGTTGACCGTTTTATTGGCGTAGCTATACTGGGCCTGTTCACTCCCTTAAAATGGGTCTTGTGTTAATTCGCGGTTACGCGGCTACCGTCGTCTGCTATTGTGTATGCTAGAACTTCCTCGATTTGTGTTTGTAGTCAGGACAGAGTAGCTGGTAATGTTTTAAAAGGTATTTGAAGGTATAATATGGATTTACGTAAGGTTATCGAAGCAATAGAAGAGCACATAAATCTAGATACGTTTAAAACAAATCTCGGTAATTTAGCTATAGCGCAAGCATCTTGCGTCGTGATGCGCGTGATCGAGTGGGCTATGGTTAAACCAAGGAGCATAAATGTCTGCACTACTTTCAGTCGCGAGTTTGCACGTCCACCAGTCACTAGTAAACTAAATAGTTATTGGCGAAACTTTGATGTCCGCGTTATTTAACACAGGCTCTATGGCCATTGTCATACTTTCCCTCTCATCCACATTTGGTACAACAATATCATCAAACGCTAACCATATGCTATTCGGGTTGCAATAAAAGCACCTAAACTGACCCTAATATTACGGGGGTTCAAATGACCAAACAAAGTTTTACGTAACGAAACGCATACGCCATCATAAACGAATGTTGTTTTTCACTTTTCGGTTGAACTGCTCTTTTGGCAATTGCTGTAACGGTACGCCCGGTTTACGAGAACCGCTGAATTGCAGTCATGAGTACCACTATTTGGGGAACATCAGTCATGAGGACCACTATTTGGGGAACGGCAGATATGAGGACCACTATTTGGGGAACGGCAGATATGAGGACCACTATTTTGGAACGGCAGATATGAGGACCGCTATTTGGGGAACGGCAGTTATGAGGACCGCTATTTGGGGAACGGCAGTTATGAGGACCACTATTTGGGGAACAGCAGTTATGAGGACCGCCATTTGGAAAACGGCAGTTATGAGGACCGCCATTTGGAAAACGGCAGTTATGAGGACCGCCATTTGGAGAACGGCTGTTATGAGAACCGATATTATGGGAACATCAGTTGTGAGGACCACTATTATGGGAACAGCAGGTATGAGGACCACTATTTGGGGAACGGCAGTTATGAGGACCACTATTTGGGGAACGGAAGTTATGAGGACCGCTATTTGGGGAACGGCAGTTATGAGGACCGCCATTGGAAAACGGCAGTTATGAGGACCGCCATTTGGGGAACGGCAGTTATGAGGACCGATATTATGGGAACATCAGTTGTGAGGACCACTATTATGGGAACAGCAGTTATAGGGACCGTTATTATGGGAACAGCAGTTATGAGGACCGTTATTATGGGAACAACAGTTATGAGGACCACTATTTGGGAAAAAGCAGTTATGAGGATCGCCATTTGGGGAACGGCAGTTATGAGAACACATAAAAAACTCCCAAAAATTAGGATTTTTAAGAAAAAAAACCGGATTTTTTTAAACCCTAGTAAGGGGTGCACGACAAGCAGCTACAATTTCAATCGTGATTCAAAATCGCAAACGCTCAAAAGCGCTACCCTTACTTATTACCCGCTTTTTTTGATATAGCAGACGACAACTAATAGATTCCCTATTGGCTGTCTGTCCACACGTGGCAAAGCTCAGCAATGAGTCAGCATGGTGGTCGGCAATGAGTGTTCAGTTCTCAGAACCATAACATACCGAGGCATTTTTAACTAATTAAGCTACAATATTATGGAAACCATCCCCATTTAACGATATTTTTTAGACCCGAGTCCTGGTTTAACCAATGGGTTGCTTAAAATTCGAGCAATTTTCAAATTCAGAAGATTTTATAGGATTTTTATGGGAATTATAGGACCTCTGGGGCCCTGCGCTTAAACCTAGTATCGGTTAATTTACGATACAATGACAGTGTAATAATAATAGCTTTATTTGAGATTTTCTGATTTGCAAAAGATACTTATTTTGGAGTTATAGAAATGGACCCTTTTACCTCTCCGAGTGACGATGACGTCACGGAGAGGTATTACACTGTATCTGTCACCGCGTTCGCATTTGGCAACAAGCTGCCCCGGCAGAAAGGACACTCGTGCGGGATATGTAAGATAATAAAAAAGTGAAACAATAGGGGCTAAAAAAGCAAGCATGTGGTAAAAATTTCTTTACTAGACGCCATACCTCCAGCCCTGAGCGAGACTGATAAATATTAACTTAACAGTAGAACTCACAGGAAGGTTAGCCCCTAGCACCATCCCTAAACCACCACACCATCGCTCGGAGGAGGCGGAATCTATTTACCTTTTTTGTGGTTTCAACAAGTGTTTACTTTAAAAAAATTGAAATCGGAATGATGGGGATGAAAAACCCCGAACACACGGTATTCCTGTCCTGACCCATTGCCAAAGCTAGGGTAAGAGAGACCTTGAAAAGTCGGCGCAATACTCGTGCGATGGGGGATTCTCCCCCGCACGAGAAAAAAGGAGCAAACGTGTTCGCAGATCGCAATTTTTGACTTCTATTCCATTATCATCGTTAGGGTTAAGATTTACGCGGCGATTGGATAGGGTTACTAGAAACGTCTAGCCTCCCAATGGCAGCTAGGGCTTTCACCAAAGGTTCACGCAATAGCCCTTTTTCTTATCATTTATAGTAAATTAATCGCAAATATACCCTAAATTCCCCAAAAATTGTTAAATAGGCATAAGCTTTAATTCAAACGTCAACAAGAGCTATGTTTAAAATTATTTTAGGAATAAAGTTTCTTACAACGATATAACTAGAATTAAGGTAAATTAATGATGATTAAAATAATTAATATCAATTATATTTATTTAATTATTTAAATTATATAAATTGCTTCTCTACTCGAAGAGGTCGATTTTGGTTTCCCAACTTGTTAATCTCCCAATTTACCCATTACAATGTTGCTTAATAGCGTTTATGATAAGTTCAATGGCATTTTTCGTTTAGTGGGAGGCTGCTTTTTAGCACGCGATGTCTGGAACGCTTTAATTATCTACGAAAAGATAAACAAAACTTTTGATAAATTTGGAAAATGCGAATTTCGTACTATAATTAAAAAGAAAACAAAACAGAAATATTGTTGATGTATTTTCAAATGCAAACCGCGAAAATTACTCGCCTTCCAGTTGTTTTTACCGCAATTCACACCGTGTCGAGAGGCTCAAAAGTGTGCCCCTTCATGATTGGTCAGAATATGTGGGCATATTAGTAGAGCGTTTTATACTAATAATCCCTAAAATTCCCTATGGCTGTCCAAAAGCTCCAAAACAACTCGTTGCCAGATCTTTTTCAACGTTTTCCGATCAGGCAGGGAAATAAGGTTTTAAGTATTTTCTGGATAAAGCAGATGGGTCACGACTCTTCTCGTTGTCTTTTAATACACTCGCGAGTCGTTAACAGGTTAAATAACAATATAAAAAGTGCTAAGCCTTAACTTCGTTGTTGATAACAACAAGGATTCTAGGCAGACAAAAATTAAATATAATAAAATAAAATAAAACTTCGCAGTTCAAGGATTTCAAGTAGAATCGAGAATAATATGAACCGACTCGAACTGATTTCAATTTAAAAATCCAGTACTACTGACTCAGTAGTACTGAGGGAAAAACAAGTTAAACAACTAACAGGCCAATTTTTTTCTCACTCTATTTCAGGGTGGGAAATAAGGGGTACGTTCAGTAAAGAAAATCTCAAAGAAATCGCTGTTTTCTTGATGTTTGGTTGATGGGCTCGAGACGTCACAGTGACGTAAAAGGTTGTTGAACGGAAAAGTCACATTTTGAAGTTAGCGCTGTTTTCGAAAATGGGGTTGGGGAAACGTCTTACTGGCCCTCAAAACGTTACGAAGAGCAAATGGTTCTTGTCCACTATTAACGAGCTCGCAAATAATGAAATTGTTTAAGAAAATTATGTCCATTTGAATGGTAGAAGTAGTTTTGTAAAGAAAACTAATACAATTACTGTTGAAATAGCATTATTGTAATTTAGTTTTTAAATCCCGCGCCAACAACAGTCAAGCGCTACGTCACGCCATCAAAAAAACCATATCGATTAGATGGTTTTTCTGATGAGCAAGCGCTGAGCATCATGACGTCAAAACCGGAAACGCGAAAAAGCGTACAGTAGTGAAAATCTGGCATCGCTTAGTAAGCGCTGTCATCAAAGAGGGTTACTGAACGTACCCAAGGTTTTTTTATAAACTGGACACTGGACCAGCAATCCCCCTGGCTTGGAATAAATAAACTGATCCATGACCATTTACCAGGGCACGTCGTCTGCTAAACTAATGAAGTGTATACTGTATATTAGAGTTTTAATGTGTGAACTCTTGTTACCCTTGAATTTTCTTAATAGTCCCGTGGACCACTGACCCCTTTTGCGATTAAACTGGACCAGGCAATTTTTAAACTGGTCATTTGCTCTGTGCCACCGCCTTATTTCCTAGGCTGGTCTATTTCTCTTCCCACGCATGTAAAGTGGACTTGGTCAATTTCAATCTAATGATTCTAACAGCATAAATGCATATCACGGGCAGGCTTGGAAATAAGGTTTATTTCTGAACTAGTCCTCCGGACCAGTGACCCCTGATGTCTTAAATAAGAAACTGGTCCCGGGACCTGTGACCCTTCCCCTATTTATTTTTCTACTGGTCCCAGGACTTGTGGTCGTTCTCTCTTCTAAAAAAATCTCTCTCGGCCTAGGGTTGTATACACAACTGGACTCATGGAGTCGAAATTTATGATAAAATGAAAATAATTAAAGAGGTCCCCATATCAATTTTTTAATAAAAGTAGGAATTAATAAACTAGTCATTGGGACCAGTGACCCTCACGTTTTGAATAAAAAAAGTGGTCCAAGCTATTAATAAACTGGTTTTTGACCTGTAAACCTGTCTTATTTCCTAGCCTGATCACGGGCGTAGAGATGTGAATTTACCGTAATTTTAAAAATGGTAATTTGCCGTTTAAAATTTTGAAATAACAAAAATTGTCGTAATTTATGGTATTTTTTATTTTCACAGCCTTATTACCACGTTAATTTACGTAATTTACCTGCTAAATTACCGATTAAAATTTTGAAATAACAAAAATTATCGTAATTTATGGTGTTTTTTATTTTCTCGGGCTCTACGGGCGTTAAATTACTGACTCACATCTTCAGTCACACTTATAATGCAAAGCAAATATTAATATTTCGAGATATGTTTTCAGGTTAATCTTATAACCTAATTGTTCCATGGAGATGTGAGTCGTTAATTTACCGTCAGTAAATTACCGGTAATTTAACAGATACCGTCCGTGAATTACCGATTTATATCTTACCATAATTTTAAAATGGTAATTTACCCGGTAAATTAGATTGTCTACCATTGGGTCGAATCCCATTGGATCGAATGTCTCGTTCGACCGAATCCCATTAGACCGAATACCGCAATTTGGGCGGTTTTCCAATCATGAATTTTCCTTTCAATCCTATTTTTCTATTGATTTTCCTATTAAACTTCTTGTTATTGCAGCAAATACAAAACCTAACGTAACCTAATATAACAGTAATGTTTTGGAAAAGGCATATTATTGGAGAAGTCAATGAAGCTAAATTTCAATATTTTGGAA